>NC_071114.1:9802500-9810000 GCF_024256425.1 Clarias gariepinus | reverse complement strand
GTCAAATGAGTGATTTTAAGTATTTGTTTTTCTCTTTTCTTTTAATGGTACTAAATTGTGTCAGCTTTAATGCAAGAGGGCTGAGAGACATGGATAAATTTGCAAGAATACAAGAAAAATGCAAATTTCAAGATATTATTGCCCTACAAGAAACAAACTGGAATGAAAATGTGATGTATGATATTAAGAAGAGTTGGGATGGAGAAATTTTATATAACAATGGGGATGAGAGGCTTGGGAGAGGAGTTGCTTTCTTCATGAGAAATGATGTGCTTAAAAAAGTAAAATTGTGTATAAGGATGAAATAGGTAAATGTCTAGCTATAGAAATAAAACATAAGGGGAAAATTTTAGTAAATGTACATGCACCGGAAGAAGGAAAAGAAAAAAAGAGTTTTTTAAGGTTTTAAAAAATATTTTAAACAAGTACGAGAAAATAATAATGATGGGGGATTTTAATACTGTTTTTAGTAAACAAGATATGGCAAAAGGAATGGTCTTTAAAAGAGATATGGGGAGGAATAAATTAAAAACTCTAATGGAAGAAAATAATATAATAGATGTTTAAATAAAAAAAAAAAACAAGGAAAAAAGGAATTTTCAAGGAGACAATGTAAAAGAATTAAAGAAAAAGAATTAAAAGAGAACATGGAAGCGGAACTTAGGAAAGATAACAAAGATATCGAAAAGATTAAAGAAATACAAGGGAAGCTAAAGGAAATGGAAGTAAAGAAGTATGAAGGAGGCTTAGGAGTAATGCAAAGAACAGTGGTGTGAAAAACTATTTGCCCCTTCCTGATTTCTTATTCTTTTGCATGTTTGTCACACTTAAATGTTTCTGTTCATCAAAAAACATTAACTATTAGTCAAAGATAACATAATTGAACACAAAATGCAGTTTTTAAATGAAGGTTTACGTTATTAAGGGAGAAAAAAACCCTCCAAATCTACATGGCCCTGTGTGAAAAAGTGATTTCCCCCCTTGTTAAAAAATAACTTAACTGTGGTTTATCACACCTGAGTTCAATTTCTGTAGTCACCCCCAGGCCTGATTACTGCCACACCTGTTTTAATCAAGAAATCACTTAAATAGGAGCTACCTGACACAGAGAAGTAGACCAAAAGCACCTCAAAAGCTAGACATCATGCCAAGATCCAAAGAAATTCAGGAACAAATGAGAACAAAAGTAATTGAGATCTATCAGTCTGGTAAAGGTTATAAAGCCATTTCTAAAGCTTAAGGACTCCAGCGAACCACAGTGAGAGCCATTATTCACAAATGGCAAAAACATGGAACAGTGGTGAACCTTTCCAGGAGTGGCTGGCCGACCAAAATTACCCCAAGAGCGCAGAGACAACTCATCCGAGAGGCCACAAAAGACCCCAGGACAACATCTAAAGAACTGCAGGCTTCACTTGCCTCAATTAAGGTCAGTGTTCACGACTCCACCATAAGAAAGAGACTGGGCAAAAACGGCCTGCATGGCAGATTTCCAAGGCGCAAACCACTTTTAAGCAAAAAGAACATTAAGGCTCGTCTCAATTTTGCTAAAAAACATCTCAATGATTGCCAAGACTTTTGGGAAAATACCTTGTGGACCGACGAGACAAAAGTTGAACTTTTTGGAAGGTGCGTGTCCCTTTACTGTAACAATGAGCATAAGAGATATAATATGGTACAGAAAAGAAAGGAGAAGGGTATATAATTAGTGTAGACTTTGAAAAAGCATTTGATAGGGTTGAGCATAAGTATTTATTTGATATCTCAAGGGAATTTGGTTTTGGGGAGAGATTTTCGAAATGGATAAGGATTTTATACAAGGGCGCAATAACAAAGATTAAATGCAACGGTTTTCTAACAGAATGTTTTAAAATTACAAGATCTATTAGACAAGGGTGTCTGCTTTCGGCTTTATTATATTCACTCGTGGCGGAACCACTGGGGCTATTGATAAAACAGAACAAAGAAATAATCGGAATAGAAATTGAAGAAAAAAAGGCAGAGGGGAAAATTTTTCAATATGCTGATGATACAACAATTATAGTAAAAACAAAAGAAAGCGTCAAAGAGGTTATGAAGGCTGTGAATGAAATGAAGCAAAATAAACGAGGACAAGACTTTGTATATGAGATTTGGCAAAGCTAAGGATTTAACAGATTGCTTTGATTTCAAAGAAGTGGAGGAAATTAAGATTTTAGGAATTTTAATGGGGAAGAATGAAAAAAAAACAAGAAACGAAATGTGGGAACAACTGATAATGGAGATAGAGCGTAGGCTAAATTTTTGGAAATTAAGAGAGCTAAACTTGAAGGGAAAGGCCTTAATATGGAATGTTTTAATGGCCTCTAAATTATGGTATGTTTTATATGTACTGATATGCCGGTGCGGATTGAAAAGAGACTGAAGAAATGTGCATTGAATTTCTTATGGGAGGGAAAACCAGCAAGAATTGCATACAAAACGATTCTAGGGGAGGTGGAGAAGGGAGGGTTGAGCTTGATGGACGTGGGGCAACGTAAAAATGCCTTGAGAGTAAAGGTAGTAAAGAAATACTTTAATGCAAAAAATAAAACAGAATGGAAGAAAACAATGGAATATTTTTTAAACAAACTTGGGAATTTTAAAATGGGAAAAGATGCACTGTGGATGAAAACTAAATTGTGGATGACAGAAGGACTACCTAACTTTTACAGGGAAATCTTTAGTGTGGGGGAAAAGTTTTTATTGGGAATTGAGTATGAGCCAAGCGGGAGAGAAGCAATTTTAAATCAACCTTTGTTCCTAAATAAAAAAGTTTTAAAACAAGGGAAAGAACTGTTTTTCAAGAAATGGATGGCAGTGGGAATCACAAGAGTAAGAGATGTTTTATATGAATTTAAAGAAGGTTTTTTAAGTATGCAATATATTGTGGATATGATGGAGGAAGCAAAGAATACAATGTGCAAGAACTAGAAAATAAATATGAAGAAATAAAGAATGCAATACCCAAAGAATGGATTAAAAGAATTAACAGTATAGAAGAAGGCTCAAAAGACAAGAATATCTCTGTAAGAGTGGGAGAAAATATGTGTGAGTTTAAACATTGTACTGTCAAGTTTTTATATGCTATTTTTAGAGATGAGGTTTTTAAAAAAACGACTGTAAACAAGTATTGGGAAGCAAAATTAAAAAATTTAAAAGAAGAACACATACAGTATGGAGAAACAAGCGAGGGAAATGTGTGGAGATAAAGCTAGAATGTTTAGACTATTTTATAAGACACAAAGTGATTTTTACCGACATTGTTTTAAACAAGATTGAAAGAGAACAAAGCGCTGTTTGTAAAGTGTGTCAAAAAGAAGGGGAATGGATCTTACACATGTTTTTATACTGTAAAGAATTGGAGGAATTTTTAAAGAAATGCAAAGATGTGGTAAAAGATCTGACTGGGGAATGGGACGAAAATGTAGTGGAATGGGAAAGAGTGATGATGTTTGGTTGGGATAAGAAAAACAAAAACAAAAGGTTTATAGATTTATGGATAAGCTTAATGAAAAGTGCTATATGGGAAAGACGAAATGTGGCTAAAAAAGAAAAAGTGGTCTTAGATGTTTGGACTATGTTTAAAAGAAAAACAGAATTGTACATTAAAACACTATATGAATATTTTAAATGTGAAAACAGACTGAAGGAATTTTATTATGTTGTTACACCTCAAGTCTATCAAGTTCTAAAGGACATTATGTGGACACTGCCAGAATCTGAAAATGATGTAATGTGGAAGCGTTTCTAATGTTTTTAAATGAATTTTAATGAATAAAAAATAAATAAAAAAAATAAAAAAAAATCTCGTCTGGTCTCGGAAGCTAAGCAGGCTCAGGCCTGGTTAGTACTTGGATGACCGCCTGGGAATACCAGGTGCTGTAAGCTTTTCACTTTTATTGCTCTTACAGGTTATTTTTTTTTATTATTTATTTTTTTAAAGGCCTTTGTTTATAGTTTAAATAGGCTTCCCTTCAGCCCAGCTTTCGCTTGCGGCCATACCAGTCTGAGAGCGCCCGATCTCGTCTGATCTCGGAAGCTACAGTAAGCAGGCTCTGGCCTGGTTAGTACTTGGATGGGAGACTGCCTGGGAATACCAGGTGCTGTAAGCTTTTCACTTTTATTGCTCTTACAGGGTTTTTTTTTTTTAAAGGCCTTTGTTTATAATTTAAATAGGCCTCCCTTCAGCCCAGCTTTTGCTTACGGCCATACCAGTCTGAGAGCGTCTGATCTCGGAAGCTAAGCAGGCTCGGGCCTGGTTAGTACTTGGATGGAAGACCGCCTGGGAATACCAGGTGTTGTAAGCTTTTCACTTTTATTGCTCTTACAGTTTTTTTTGTTTTTTTTTGTTTGTTTTTTTTAAAGGCCTTTGTTTATAGTTTAAATAGGCCTCCCTTCAACCCAGCTTTTGCTTACGGCCATACCAGTCTGAGAGCGCCCTCTAGTGGAGTTCTGGGAGGAAGTGTGTGAGTTAGAAGTGTGAGCAGGTGAAGAGTTTGTGTTTTGAGTCTTTCAAGAGTTTGTTTTCGGAATCTGTTGGTTGTGGAGTAAAGTAGCAAAGTTTTTTTTTAGAGAAGCATCTACAGTCCCCGAGCAGCAGTGTGCTGTTTGGGGATTGTTTGAATTCACATTATTTTGTGATTGTCGGCTTTGCTGACAACAAAGGCAAGGCTATGCAGCGGGAAAGCTTGGAAAAGGAGAGAGGAGCGGAAAGGAGGTCTGCGTGGGAAAAGGAGAGAGGTGGACAACAAAATGTGAGGGGCTATGCCAAAGGACTAACAGTTTTGGTGGAGATTGAAGGAGACAACAGGATCACAATGATGGAAATGCTGAGGAAGGTAAAGGAGGAGTGTGGAGCAGTAATTGCATGTAGATACAAGACACCCAAGGAATATGAGCTTACAATGGAGGAGGAGAAAGGTAAAGAAAAATTATTGGATGGTCTTAAAATCAAGGAAAGCAGAATAATGGCTAAGGAAATAAGCAGCAACGAGATGGTTGTCTCATTTTTGGGTTTGCCTGCATATATTGAAGACGAGGAAATATTGAAAAAGCTGACGGATTGGGGAGTGGCAGCAATTTCAAAAATAAAGAGGAGAATGTGGCCAGGAACGGACATTGCTGACGGGACAAGATTTTTAAAAGTCAGATTCACGGACACAGTAAAATCATTACCATATTCAACGAAGTTTGAAACGGCAGGAGGAGGAGAATACTTCCGTGTGATTCATGATCGGCAGGTGAAGGTGTGCCGCTTGTGTATACAGCCTGGACATGTAGTAAGGGAATGTCCAAATTTTGTGTGTTTCAGATGCAAGAAACAGGGGCATTATGCTCGTGAATGCAGTGAAGACATTTGCAAAACATGCGGGATGAGGAATGCACGATGTGTGTGTAAAGCTTCGGAGGACGCAGAAGGAGATCTGTTTACGACGGAGCATGAGGAATGGGGATCTTTAATGTCAGCGGAAGAAAAGGAGGTGGATGATGAGAGAGTGGAGGAAAGTTCAAAGGAGCAAGGAGTGTCAGAGAGAGAGAGATGCCGGGAAGTGGCAGTGGAGGGATTACGGCAGAGAAGGAGAAAAGGTGAAGAGATGGGAGAGAAAGGAGTTTCGACTAGTGGGGCAAGCCCTGAAAGGAGAGGTAAAGTGACACGGGGAGAGGATGAGGAGGATGCCAGAAGTGGAAAGAGAAATCAAGACAAAAGTTCTGTGAAAAGCAAGAAGACGCAGGAGATCAAGGAGGTGGGAGGAAGTCATGAAATGGAGGTACAAGGATTGTCAGAGACAGAGATGGGGGAGCTAATGGATATACGTGAAGACACGAGTACACAGAGGAAAAGGAAAAAGAACAAGGAGGAGGAGAAGCTCTGTGGGAAGAAGTAAGAACATGTGGTTGATGGAATGTGTTTGAAACTTCCATTAATTATAATATATGTAATGTGGGGAATAATGAACATTGCATGTTTAAATGGGAACGGGTTAAGAGACATAAAGAAGGTAGAAAGAGTGATTGAAATATTGAAAGCAGATGTAATATGTTTTCAAGAAACACATTGGTCAGAGGAAATGATGGAAAGTGTTAAAAATGTGTGGAAGGAGGATATTTTTGTGAATCACGGGAATAATAAGGAGCGTGGGGTGGCAATACTGATAAAAAGAGAAAAGGTTAAACACGTAAATCAGGTTTTTAATGATGGTAAAGGGAGATTGTTAGCTTTAGATTTTTTATTTTATAATGAACCTTTTAGATTGATAAATGTTTATGCGCCTAACGTTGAAATTGAAAGAAAAGAGCTTTTTAAAATGTTGAAACCAGTATGTAAAGGAAAATGTATAGTGGTTGGGGATTTTAATGTATGGCGCTCAAGATTAGATGCATCAAGCAGTGCAAAGTTTAGATCAGATGCCTCAAGGAAGTATTTAAATGATTGGATGCAGAATGATGATATGGTGGATGCATGGAGAGAAGAAAACCCTTTTAAGAGAGAATTCTCTAGAAGACAAATGGCAAGAGGAATATTAAAACAAAGTAGAATAGATTTGTGTTTGGTGAAAAGAGAAATGTCAAGCTATGTGAGGAATGTGGCGTATAGGTTTTTAGAAGTGAGTGATCATGCTGCTATAAAAATTAAGTTATGTTTAAATAAAGAGGGAAGGGGAGGGGGAGTGTGGTGTTTAAATTCATCAATTTTATCAGAAGAGGCCTATAAAGAAAATATTAGGAAATGTATTCAATATGAAATGGAAAATCCTTTGTTTAATGAAAATGTGGGTGCGTGGTGGGAGAGTTTGAAGGAAAAAATTAAGAAAAGAAGTATAAGATATTCAAAACAAAGGAATTTTATGAGAAAAAGTAAATTGGAGGAAAAGCAAAAGAAAATGAGGAGGGAAGCGGAAAAAATAGATGTTAATCCAGAGTATGGGAATGAGGGTTTTCTTAAGATAAAAGAAGAGATTGAGGAATATGAAAAGGAAAAGAGTGAAGGGGCAAAAGTGAGGAGTAGGGCGCAGTATGCGTTGGAGGGTGAAAGGAGCACAAAGTTCTTTCTGAACTTAGAGAAAAGCAAACAAAAAAGGTGCTTCATTATGGAGTTAGAAAATGAGAATGGGGAGAAAGTTACAGATTTAGTAGGAATAATAGAAGCAGTACAAAAATTTTTTGAGAAACTGTTTAAGAAAGAAGGGGTAAAACAGGAATGTGTGGATGCAATTTTAGATTCACTAGAGGCAAGGTTGGAGGAGGATGAGAGAGAGATGTGTGACAAAGAAATATGTGAAGAAGAAATAGAAGAAGCAATAAAGCAAACAAAACCTAATAAAAGTCCTGGTTCTGATGGGTTAACACATGAATTTTATAAGACTTTTAGAGAGTTTTTAGCACCAATTTTGTGTAAGTTGTATAAACATATGGAAGAAAGAAGGGAGATGCCTGAATCAATGGGATTAGGAATGATCACTATTTTGTATAAAAATAAAG
>NC_071114.1:9737500-9797500 GCF_024256425.1 Clarias gariepinus | reverse complement strand
AACAACAAAAACACAGCAATGTGGAAAAAAATTATGGAGTTTTATGCAATGAAAGCAGGGGATTTTAACATGAAATGTGATATTTTATGGATGAAAACTAAAAATCATATGTTATATGACTTACCTGCATTTTATAAAGAAGTGTTGGAAGCATGGGGGGATTTTTTAACTTACATAAAGATAGAACCTAGAGGGAGAAAACAGTTATTAAATTGTTTTTATTATTAAACCAACCCCTATTCCTGAATTGAAATATCACAGAAGGAAATAACACAATCTACTTCAAAAAATGGTGGATTAGCGGAATTAGACAAATAAAAGACATCTTATATGAAGTTAAAGAAGGGTTTTTACCGATACAGGTAATCATGGATGCTGTTAGCGAAACGGGTGAAACATTTAACAACGCAAAACTTCAAGAACAGTACAAACAATTGAGAGACAGAGTGCCACTTCAGTGGATTAAAAGAATAGATGAAAAAGAACAGGTAGAGCAAGGAAACACATATCCAGACATATACTTAATCCAGAAGAATGGTAAAACACGAAGTTGAAAGAATGCAAAATCAAAGAGATCTATGGTGTTTTTAGAGATGAGGCGTTTGTAAAGCCAATTGCAAATAATTACTGGAAAAAAAGATTCAGTGAACTTAGTGGAACTTAGTGAACTTCAGTGAACGACATATGGAGAAATGAAAAGATTAAATACATGGAACCCATTTTAGAAGAGTTCAATTTTTTACAAAGACACAACTGCTTATTAACTGAAATGAGGTTATGTAAAATTGGTTTAAGCACATGTGCAACATGTTGTGTATGTAAAAAGATGGACGAAGGATTATGGCACCTGTTTTTTTACTGTGAAAAACTGAAGGACTTCACCGATAAACTGAAAAACATGACAAAGAAAAGTGCTTAACCTGGACTACCAAGAAGAAATAACACAACAGCAAAGGGAAGAACTGTTTTTATTTGGTCCACAAAAGACAACTGAAAATAAATACGCATATAACTTTTTTATGGCTGTGGCAAAATATGCCATATGGAGAAGAAGGAACATAGCTAAATTTAAAAAAGTAGAAGCTAATGTTTGGATCATTTTTAGAGAAAAACTGAAGGTAATTATGAATCTATTGTACAGGTACTTTGCAGAAAACGAGAAAATTGGGACCTTTGAAATGTTGTTTTTTAAAAAAAATCCAGTGTTGAAATGGGATCCAAGTGTTTTTTTTAATTAATTATTAATGCAAAAATCTTAAAAGGGTCAGAATGTCTGTTTGATGTGTGTAATATGTTTTGTAGAAAAAAAAAAAAAAGAGCGCCTGATCTCGGAAGCTAAGCAGGCTTGACCCTGGGTAGTGCTTGGATGGGAGACCACCTGGTCCTGTGAGCTTTTCAGTTTTATTCCTCATATAGTTTTTTTTTTTTTAAGTAAATTAAATAAAAATAAATCATTTTACTTGGTCAAATAGGCCTTCCTTCAACCCAGTTTCCACTTCTAGTTGTACTGGTATGAGGGTGCCAGATCAAGCCTGATTTAGAAAGCTAAGCAGGTTTGACCCTGGGTAGTGCTTGGATGGGAGACCACCTGGTCCTGTAAGCTTTTCAGTTTTATTCCTCATATTGTTTTTTTTTTTTTTTTTTTTTTTAAATTAAAATAAAATAAAAATAAATCATTTTAATTGGTCAAATAGGCCTTCCTTCAACGCCATTTCTACTTCTAGTTGTACTGGTATGAGGGTGCCAGATCAAGCCTGATTTAGAAAGCTAAGCAGGTCTGACCCTGGGTAGTGCTTGGATGGAAGACCACCTGGTCCTGTAAGCTTTTCAGTTTTATTCCTCATATGTTTTTTTTTTTTTAATAAATAAAATAAAAATAAATCATTTTAATTGGTCAAATAGGCCTTTCTTCAACGCAGTTTCCTCTTTTAGTTGTACTGGTATGAGAGTGCCAGATCAAGCCTGATTTAGAAAGCAAAGCAGGCTTGACCCTGGGTGGTGCTTGGATGGGAGACCACCTGGTTCTGTGAGCTTTTCAGTTTTATTCCTCATATAGTGTTTTTTTTTTTTTTTTTTTTAAATAAAAATAAATCATTTTAATTGGTCAAATAAGCCTTCCTTCAACCCAGTTTCCAGTTCTAGTTGTACTGGTATGAGAGTGCCAGATCAAGCCTGATTTAGAAAGCTAAGCAGGCTTGACCCTGGGTAGTGCTTGGATGGGAGACCACCTGGTCCTGTAAGCTTTTCAGTTTTATTCCTCATATATATATATATATTTTTTTTTTTTAAATAAAAATAAAAATAAATCATTTTAATTGGTCAAATAGGCCTTCCTTCAACGAAGTTTCAAATTCTAGTTGTACTGGTATGAGGGTGCCAGATCAAGCCTGATTTAGAAAGCTAAGCAGGATTGACCCTGGGTAGTGCTTGGATGGGAGACCACCTGGTCCTGTGAGCTTTTCAGTTTTATTCCTCATATAGTTTATTTATTTATTTATTTATTTATTTATTTAATTTTTTAAATAAATCATTTTAATTGGTCAAATAGGCCTTCCTTCAGTCCAGTTTCCACTTCTAGTTGTACTGGTATGAGAGTGCCAGATCAAGCCTGATTTAGAAAGCTAAGCAGGCTTGACCCTGGGTAGTGCTTGGATGGGAGACCACCTGGTCCTGTAAGCTTTTCAGTTTTATTCCTCATATTGCTTTTTTTTTTTTTTTTTTTTAATGAAATAAAATAAAAATAAATCATTTTAATTGGTCAAATAGGCCTTCCTTCAACCCAGTTTCCACTTCTAGTTGTACTGGTATGAGAGTGCCAGATCAAGCCTGATTTAGAAAGCTAAGCAGGCTTGACCCTGGGTAGTGCTTGGATGGGAGACCACCTGGTCCTGTAAGCTTTTCAGTTTTATTCCTCATATATATATATATATATATATATATATATATATATATATATATATATATATTTATTTTATTTTTTATTTTTTTTTAAATAAAATAAAAATAAAATAAAAATAAATTATTTTAATTGGTCAAATAGGCCTTCCTTCAACCCAGTTTCCACTTCTAGTTGTACTGGTATGAGAGTGCCAGATCAAGCCTGATTTAGAAAGCTAAGCAGGCTTGACCCTGGGTAGTGCTCGGATGGCAGACCAGCTGGTCCTGTAAGCTTTTCAGTTTTATTTCTCATATTGCTTTTTTTTTTTTCTTTTTTTTTTTTAAATAAAATAAAAATAAAATAAAAATAAATCATTTTAATTGGTCAAATAGGCCTTCCTTCAACCCAGTTTCCACTTCTAGTTGTACTGGTATGAGAGTGCCAGATCAAGCCTGATTTAGAAAGCTAAGCAGGCTTGACTCTGGGTAGTGCTTGGATGGGAGACCACCTGGTCCTGTAAGCTTTTCAGTTTTATTCCTCATATTGCTTTTTTTTTTTTTTTTTTATTAATGAAATAAAATAAAAATAAATCATTTTAATTGGTCAAATAGGCCTTCCTTCAACCCAGTTTCCAATTCTAGTTGTACTGGTATGAGAGTGCCAGATCAAGCCTGATTTAGATAGCTAAGCAGGCTTGACCCTGGGTAGTGCTCGGATGGGAGACCACCTGGTCCTGTAAGCTTTTCAGTTTTATTCCTCATATTGCTTTTTTTTTTCTTTTTTTTTTTTTTTATAAATAAAATAAAATAAAAATAAATCATTTTAATTGGTCAAATAGGCCTTCCTTCAACCCAGTTTCCACTTCTAGTTGTACTGGTATGAGAGTGCCAGATCAAGCCTGATTTAGAAAGCTAAGCAGGCTTGACCCTGGGTAGTGCTCAGATGGCAGACCTCCTGGTCCTGTAAGCTTTTCAGTTTTATTCCTCATATATTTTTTTTTTTTTTTTTTTTTTTTTTTTTTTTTAAATAAAATAAAAATAAATCATTTTAATTGGTCAAATAGGCCTTCCTTCAACCCAGTTTCCACTTCTAGTTGTACTGGTATGAGAGTGCCAGATCAAGCCTGATTTAGAAAGCTAAGCAGGCTTGACCCTGGGTAGTGCTTGGATGGCAGACCACCTGGTCCTGTAAGCTTTTCAGTTTTATTTCTCATATTGCTTTTTTTTTTTTTCTTTTTTTTTTTAAAATAAAATAAAAATAAAATAAAAATAAATCATTTTAATTGGTCAAATAGGCCTTCCTTCAACCCAGTTTCCACTTCTAGTTGTACTGGTATGAGTGTGCCAGATCAAGCCTGATTTAGAAAGCTAAGCAGGCTTGACTCTGGTTAGTGCTTGGATGGGAAACCACCAACCGGGGCAGGCTAACTGTCAGGCTAAGTCTGAGTTCAGGCTTAACGAACATACCATTTATACTCACCTGGCTGGTAATTCGATGTCATTTTATTTAACTTAATTTTTTTTAAATAAATAAGGAAATGTACTTTACTAATAAATGTAAGAAATTATAAGGTATAAATACACTAAGAAATGTTCAAAACCTCTGTGTTTAATTAGTGAGTTTGGTAATTAATTAATTAAAAGTATATAAATAGGGAGCTGAACTCGTTTCCAAACTTAACCATGGCGTGTCCTTTCATAGATGAGGTGGTGGATGAGGGAGCTATAGTCTTGCGGAGGGCATTTCAAAGAGAGAGAACTTTCAGAGACAGGTCAGACCCATTGGCTTTTAATGACAGCTACCTGTATGAGCGATATAGGTTCTCAAGAGATGGGATTGCATATATTTGTAGATTACTAAGCCCACACATTGCAAATAAAACACGCCGCAACAGAGCGCTCACAGTCCCACAGACGGTGTGCATTGCACTTCGCTTTTTTGCCAGTGGAACATTTTTGTACACAGTTGGAGATGCAGAGTATATCAGCAAAGCATCAGTTTGCCGCTCTGTACGAACTGTGTACCTTTCTTTAAAAAGACTACTCAATGTGTTCATCACATTCCCTGGCCACAAAGCTATTCGTACCATTAAACATGCCTTTTATGGAATAGCTGGTAAGTTCAAATAACTCTATAAAACATGGAAATATTTTTTGACTACATGGGACATATTTAAAACAAACAAATAATTTTCCTAGGTTTCCCAAATGTTATCGGTGCATTGGACTGCACCCATGTGCGTATTAAGTGTCCGTCTGGTCCACATGAAGCGGACTTTGTGAATAGGAAATCAGTACACAGCATCAGTGTACAGGTACGGTCCCACTGAGATGATATTGAAGGCTATGCTCTAGCACTGAGTGTTCTGTACTAAGCTGGGCACCAGTGTTTAGTTCATTGCAATTAAAATGTAGTGACCTACAAGTTTAATTTATTTTAGATGATTAGTGATGCAGATTGCATCATCACAAATGTAGAGGCCAAATGGCCAGGCTCTGTGCATGACTCCAGAATCTTTAGAGCCTCATCTCTCTACCAACAACTAGCAAGAGGTATGCTAATAATCACTTAAATCACAAAAAGTCTTAAAAAAACAAAAAAAAACAAACACATTATATATCTATATATATTCATTCTGTCTATGCAGGAGAATTCTCAGGAGTTTTGCTGGGAGACAAGGGATACCCATGCCTGCCTTACCTCTTGACTCCCTATCAGGAGCCCCAGACAGAAGCACAGCACCGCTACAACATTGCCCATGCACGCACAAGAGGTCGTATAGAGATGGCATTTGGGCTGATAAAGTCAAGGTTCCAGTGCCTGAAGCACCTCAGAGTGACTCCACCTAGGGCATGTGACATTGTAGTTGCTTGTGTAGTGCTCCATAACATTGCTTGTCTGAGGAGAGAGAGGCAACCAAGGATTGTTGAAGAGGAAGACTGGGGCAATGAAGCCGTATTGGAAGAAAACGAAACAGGCAGACTTATACGAGACACATATGCAAATAATTATTTTGCTTTAAGGCTTTAAAATTTTCCACTGGCCCCTCAACTTTCTCCTTAGTTGAACAAACACACAGAAGTCAAAGTATTTAATGTGATTTGTCTTTATTCAGAGTGAATCTGCCTGTTAGGGGTGAAAACACAAATAAATGTTGTGGAAAGTGATCAAAAAGGTAATGTTTTTTTTTTCTTTTCCTTTTTAAAAAATGGTAGTTCTACTTGCATTTTTCTGTAGCTGTTGAATTTCCAGCTCCAACTTCCTCATCTTCAGTTTTTTTATACTGGATGTCGATATCAGTCGCTTCCATTTGTTTAAGGAGGTAGCGTTTATACACTCCTTTTATGTTTTCTGGGTTCTGTAGCAACATAGATTTAAATTTATTTCATTGAATACTCTTGGCACATTGTTTTCATTTCTTAATACTCACTTTTTCACATGTGGTCCCAGACTGAGAGGGCTCTAGAACAGTGTCAGCATCCTGAAAACACATTATGATCATTTTATCACACAAGTACACTTTTTAATATTCAATACAGTATCGCATGGAACCTGTGACTACCTCAGGCCTCCTTGAACATACAGACACAGTCTCCTCATCTTCCTCAACTGATGGGCCTTCTCCCTGTGACCACTGATTAAACTCATTAGCTTACATGACTGATTTAAAAAGTCTCATACTCACAGGCAACATGATGTCTGGTGGATCCATAAAGCATACAGAATCTTTTGTCACTATGAAACCAAACATGATAGAAAAAATATTTTTTTTTACCAAAATGCACCATTACAGTAGCACAAGTACCTCTACGTGACATTACTGCTATGATGTACTTAGGCTTACAATGCCTAAGGAAGGAGGAAATCAGTTAGTCAGAAAGGAATAATGATAATAAAACACACACACACCTTTTATATACTCACTCCTTATACTAGGTGATATCATTTTAGATGATGTCCCCCCCTCTATTCCCTCAAGGACGGGCCTCCCTTTATTAATTTCCAAAGCCAGCTCCTCTGCAGGAGTGAAGCTGGCTGGTGGTGGCCCTCCCCCAGTGCCAGCAACCTCAGTCTTCTTTTTGGTCGCTGCAATTAAAAAAAAAACTGAATAGTTGTAACTTTAGGCTGGCATTGATTACATATGTACATACCATTAGATTTACTTACCATTCTGAACTATATTTTTATATTTTATTTTCACCTGCTGCCAGGTTCTTTTTCCTTCACTTAAGTTGCTGCTGCGTGAAAGCAATTAACGTTACTGTTATTCACACACAAACTTTGCAATGTATTGTGACACACATTCAATGTTGATAAAGTATTTTAAATAGTTTACACCGCTACTTACGCATTGAGACGATCAGCAATTTTCTGCCAACCTTTCTCTCTTGCTTTATTTATTGCCGCTGTATTGCCTTTTTTGGTAATGACATCTTTAAATTCTTCATATGTTTCCAATAGCAAACGCTGTTCCGTTGCCGTGAACATCGCTGCTCTATCTTTTCCTTTTGTTGCCATGGTAGCCCACAGTAAATCGATTGACCCATGCTCGACTTTTCAGGACTTTTAAACAATGGCGTGCACGCGCAATTATCTTGACTATTTGAACCTGACTCAAATTAGTAAGATCACATGATCCTCAATTTACTGTTATGGAACCAATTTAAGCGCGGATGTTTAGCTCGGCTCATTCAAGTCAGGTTTGGGACTTTAATCCCCGCTTTTCTAAGCGGCTTTTATGAAACAGCCCCCTGGTCCTGTAAGCTTTTCAGTTTAGTTCCTCATATTGCTTTTTTTTTTTTTTTTCTTAATAAAATAAAATAAAAATAAATCATTTTAATTGGTCAAATAGGCCTTCCTTCAACCCAGTTTCCACTTCTAGTTGTACTGGTATGAGAGTGCCAGATCAAGCCTGATTTAGATAGCTAAGCAGGCTTGACCCTGGGTAGTGCTCGGATGGGAGACCACCTGGTCCTGTAAGCTTTTCAGTTTTATTCCTCATATTGCTTTTTTTTTCCTTTTTTTTTTTTTTTATAAATAAAATAAAATAAAAATAAATCATTTTAATTGGTCAAATAGGCCTTCCTTCAACCCAGTTTCCACTTCTAGTTGTACTGGTATGAGAGTGCCAGATCAAGCCTGATTTAGAAAGCTAAGCAGGCTTGACCCTGGGTAGTGCTCAGATGGCAGACCTCCTGGTCCTGTAAGCTTTTCAGTTTTATTCCTCATATATATATATATATATATATATATATTTTTTTTTTAAATAAAATAAAAATAAATCATTTTAATTGGTCAAATAGGCCTTCCTTCAACCCAGTTTCCACTTCTAGTTGTACTGGTATGAGAGTGCCAGATCAAGCCTGATTTAAAAAGCTAAGCAGGCTTGACCCTGGGTGGTGCTTGGATGGGATACCACCTAGTCCAGTAAGCTTTTCAGTTTTATTCCTCATATTGTTTATTTTTATTATTATTATTTTTTTTAATAAAATAAAATAAATCATTTTAATTGGTCAAATAGGCCTTCCTTCAACGCAGTTTCAACTTCTAGTTGTACTGGTATGAGGGTGCCAGATCAAGCCTGATTTAAAAAGCTAAGCAGGTTTGACCCTGGGTAGTGCTTGGATGGGAGACCACCTGGTCCTGTAAGCTTTTCAGTTTTATTCCTCATATATATATATATTTTATTAAATAAAAATAAAATAAAAATAAATCATTTTAATTGGTCAAATAGGCCTTCCTTCAACGTCGTTTCTACTTCTAGTTGTACTGGTATGAGGGTGCCAGATCAAGCCTGATTTAGAAAGCTAAGCAGGTCTGACCCTGGGTAGTGCTTGGATGGGAGACCACCTGGTCCTGTAAGCTTTTCAGTTTTATTTTTCATATAGGTTTTTTTTTTTTTTTAATGAATTAAATAAAAATAAATCATTTTAATTGGTCAAATAGGCCTTTCTTCACCGCAGTTTCCACTTTTAGTTGTACTGGTATGAGAGTGCCAGATCAAGCCTGATTTAGAAAGCTAAGCAGGCTTGACCCTGGGTGGTGCTTGGATGGGAGACCACCTGGTCCTGTGAGCTTTTTAGTTTTATTCCTCATATAGTTTTTTTTTTATTTATTTATTTACTTATTTATTTATTTATTTAAATAAATCATTTTAATTGGTCAAATAGGCCTTCCTTCAACCCAGTTTCCACTTCTAGTTGTACTGGTATGAGAGTGCCAGATCAAGCCTGATTTAGAAAGCTAAGCAGGCTTGACCCTGGGTAGTGCTTGGATGGGAGACCACCTGGTCCTGTAAGCTTTTCAGTTTTATTCCTCATATATTTTTTTTTTTTTTTTTAATAAATAAAATAAAAATAAATCATTTTAATTGGTCAAATAGGCCTTTCTTCACCGCAGTTTCCACTTTTAGTTGTACTGGTATGAGAGTGCCAGATCAAGCCTGATTTAGAAAGCTAAGCAGGCTTGACCCTGGGTGGTGCTTGGATGGGAGACCACCTGGTCCTGTGAGCTTTTCAGTTTTATTCCTCATATAGTTTTTTTTTTTATTTATTTATTTACTTATTTATTTATTTAAATAAATCATTTTAATTGGTCAAATAGGCCTTCCTTCAACCCAGTTTCCACTTCTAGTTGTACTGGTATGAGAGTGCCAGATCAAGCCTGATTTAGAAAGCTAAGCAGGCTTGACCCTGGGTAGTGCTTGGATGGGAGACCACCTGGTCCTGTAAGCTTTTCAGTTTTATTCCTCATATGTTTTTTTTTTTTTTTAATAAATAAAATAAAAATAAATCATTTTAATTGGTCAAATAGGCCTTTCTTCACCGCAGTTTCCACTTTTAGTTGTACTGGTATGAGAGTGCCAGATCAAGCCTGATTTAGAAAGCTAAGCAGGCTTGACCCTGGGTGGTGCTTGGATGGGAGACCACCTGGTCCTGTGAGCTTTTCAGTTTTATTCCTCATATAGTTTTTTTTTAATTTATTTATTTACTTATTTATTTATTTAAATAAATCATTTTAATTGGTCAAGTAGGCCTTCCTTCAACCCAGTTTCCACTTCTAGTTGTACTGGTATGAGAGTGCCAGATCAAGCCTGATTTAGAAAGCTAAGCAGGCTTGACTCTGGGTAGTGCTCGGATGGAAGACCACCTGGTCCTGTAAGCTTTTCAGTTTTATTCCTCATATTGCTTTTTTTTTTTTTTTTTTTTTTTTTTAAATAAAAATAAAATAAAAATAAATCATTTTAATTGGTCAAATAGGCCTTCCTTCAACCCAGTTTCCACTTCTAGTTGTACTGGTATGAGAGTGCCAGATCAAGCCTGATTTAGAAAGCTAAGCAGGCTTGACCCTGGGTAGCGCTTGGATGGGAGACTACCTGGTCCTGTAAGCTTTTCAGTTTTATTCCTCATATTGCTTTTTCTTTTTTTTTTTAAAGAAATAAAATAAAAATAAATCATTTTAATTGGTCAAATAGGCCTTCCTTCAACCCAGTTTCCACTTCTAGTTGTACTGGTATGAGAGTGCCAGATCAAGCCTAATTTAGAAAGCTAAGCAGGCTTGACCCTGGGTAGTGCTTGGATGGGAGACCACCGGTCCTGTAATCTTTTCAGATTTATTCCTCATATATATATATTTTTTTCTGTTTAAATAAAATAAAAATAAATCATTTAATTGGTCAAATAGGCCTTCCTTCAACCCAGTTTCCACTTCTAGTTGTACTGGTATGTGAGTGCCAGATCAAGCCTGATTTAGAAAGCTAAGCGGGCTTGACCCTGGATAGTGCTTGGATGGGAGACCACCTGGTCCTGTAAGCTCTTCAGTTTTATTCCTTATATTGCTTTTTTTTTTTTTTTAATGAAATAAAATAAAAATAAATCATTTTAATTGGTCAAATAGGCCTTCCTTCAACCCAGTTTCCACTTCTAGTTGTACTGGTATGAGAGTGCCGGATCAACCCTGATTTAGAAAGCTAAGCAGGCTTGACCCTGGGTAGTGCTTGGATGGGAGACCACCTGGTCCTGTAAGCTTTTCAGTTTTATTCCTCATATAGTTTTTTTTATTTTTTTTTTAATTTTTTTTATTTTTTATTTTTTTTAAATAAAATAAAAATAAATCATTTTAATTGGGCAAATAGGCCTTCCTTCAACCCAGTTTCCACTTCTAGTTGTACTGGTATGAGAGTGCCAGGTCAAGCCTGATTTAGAAAGCTAAGCAGACTTGATCCTGTGTAGTGCTTGGATGGAAGACCACCTGGTCCTGTAAGCTTTTCAGTTTTATTCCTCATATTGCTTTTTTTTTTTTTTTAATGAAATAAAATAAAAATAAATCATTTTAATTGGTCAAATAGGCCTTCCTTCAACCCAGTTTCCACTTCTAGTTGTACTGGTATGAGAGTGCCAGATCAAGCCTGATTTAGAAAGCTAAGCAGGCTTGACCCTGGGTAGCGCTTGGATGGGAGACCACCTGGTCCTGTAAGCTTTTCAGTTTTATTCCTCATATTGCTTTTTTTTTTTTTATTGTTTAAATAAAATAAAAATAAATCATTTTAATTGGTCAAATAGGCCTTCCTTCAACCCAGTTTCCACTTCTAGTTGTACTCTTATGTGAGTGCCAGATCAAGCCTGATTTAGAAAGCTAAGCAGGCTTGACCCTGGGTAGCGCTTGGATGGGAGACCACCTGGTCCTGTAAGCTTTTCAGTTTTATTCCTCATATTGCTTTTATTTTTTTATTTTTTTTTTTTTTAAAGAAATAAAATAAAAATAAATCATTTTAATTGGTCAAATAGTCCTTCCTTCAACCCAGTTTCCACTTCTAGTTGTACTGGTATAAGAGTGCCAGATCAAGCCTGATTTAGAATGCTAAGCAGGCTTGACCCTGGGTAGTGCTTGGATGGGAGACCACCTGGTCCTGTAAGCTTTTCAGTTTTATTCCACATATAGTTTTTTTTATTTTTTTTATTTTTATGTTTTTTAAATAAAATAAAATAAATCATTTTAATTGGTCAAATAGGCCTTCCTTCAACCCAGTTTTCACTTCTAGTTGTACTGGTATAAGAGTGCCAGATCAAGCCTGATTTAGAATGCTAAGCAGGCTTGACCCTGGGTAGTGCTTGGATGGGAGACCACCTGGTCCTGTAAGCTTTTCAGTTGTATTCCTCATATTGTTTATTTATTTATTTATTTAAAAAAAAAAATAATAATTTTAATTGGTCAAATAGGCCTTCCTTCAACCCAGTTTCCACTTCTAGTTGTACTGGTATGAGAGTTCCAAATCAAGCCTGATTTAGAAAGCTAAGCAGGCATGACCCTGGGTAGTGCTTGGATGGGAGACCACCTGGTCCTGTAAGCTTTTCAGTTTTATCCCTCATATTGTTTTTTTTTTTTTTTTTTTTTTTAAAATAAAATAAAAATAAATCATTTTAATTGGTCAAATAGGCCTTCCTTCAACCCAGTTTCCACTTCTAGTTGTACTGGTATGAGAGTGCCAGATCAAGCCTGATTTAGAAAGCTAAGCAGGCTTGACCATGGGTAGTCCTCGGATGGGAGACCACCTGGTCCTGTAAGCTTTTCAGTTTTATTCCACATATAGTTTTTTAATTTTTTTTATTTTTATGTTTTTTAAATAAAATAAAATAAATCATTTTAATTGGTCAAATAGGCCTTCCTTCAACCCAGTTTCCACTTCTTGTTGTACTCTTATGTGAGTGCCAGATCAAGCCTGATTTAGAATGCTAAGCAGGCTTGACCCTGGGTAGCGCTTGGATGGGAGACCACCTGGTCCTGTAAGCTTTTCAGTTTTATTCCTCATATTGCTTTTTTTTTTTTTTTTTTTAAATGAAATAAAATAAAAATAAATCATTTTAATTGGTCAAATAGGCTGTTACGACCCTTGGTAGTCTAGGGGTATACGGGTCGCACATTTACAGTTGATAGACATTGGCTATTTGAATTCCCAGCACGGGTTGGAACCAAAGTGATGACACACTCAACACTTTATTAGCAAATGGGTGTTTATTTACATAAAAGGCGATACTAAGTGAAATATTTACAAATTAAACCAGTGGTTTAAAGGAAGGCACTAATTGAGAGACTAGCGATGGGTGCTGCTGAAAATAAACCAAGAAGAAAAAAAAAACCCAGTCTAACTAATCACAATACACCCCCCATCTAGTCTCCTCTAAAAATCAAAAGAATAATAATAAAAATAAATAATCAGGTAAGCAATAACATCCTAACTAGCTACACTATCTAAATCAAAAGGGATACATGGGTTGGCACACACCCTCTTACCTAGTGTATCTCTAGACAGCTGGTTACCTACATGTTGAAATGTATACCACGTGGCTTACTTCCCTAAACCAGTCTCTCAAACACAAACATTTCCAGCCTATTGGCTGGGGAAACAAACAGCATAGCCAGCACAAAGTGAGTCTCAAGACTGCCTCTACTTTCTGAAATGGCTTCTTAAAAAAGACAGCTGGAGGATGGGGATTGGTCGAAGCACTGGGATGTGATGCAGCCAATCAGAAGCGTGGACTGACTGGATTGGTTGCAGCCCTGAGATGTAGAGCAGCCAATCAGAAGCAGCAAGCACTGGATGGAGCCACTAGGAAACAAAAAACAAAAAGGGCAACAGACAAGACAACCACTATACAATAATGTTCTGAAACGTAACATAGGCCTTCCTTCAACCCAGTTTCCACTTCTAGTTGTACTGGTATAAGAGTGCCAGATCAAGCCTGATTTAGAATGCTAAGCAGGCTTGACCCTGGGTAGTGCTTGGATGGGAGACCACCTGGTCCTGTAAGCTTTTCAGTTTTATTCCTCATATTGTTTATTTATTTATTTATTTATTTTTAAATAAAAAAATAATAAAAATAAATCATTTTAATTGGTCAAATAGGCCTTCCTTCAACCCAGTTTCCACTTCTAGTTGTACTGGTATGTGAGTGCCAGATCAAGCCTGATTTAGAAAGCTAAGCAGGCTTGACCCTGGGTAGCGCTTGGATGGGAGACCACCTGGTCCTGTAAGCTTTTCAGTTTTATTCCTCATATATTTTTTTCATTTTTTTATTTTTTTTTATTTATTTATTTTTTGTGTTGTTTAAATAAAATAAAAATAAATCATTTTAATTGGTCAAATAGGCCTTCCTTCAACCCAGTTTCCACTTCTAGTTGTACTGGTATGTGAGTGCCAGATCAAGCCTGATTTAGAAAGCTAAGCAGGCTTGACCCTGGGTAGCGCTTGGATGGGAGACCACCTGGTCCTGTAAGCTTTTCAGTTTTATTCCTCATATTGCTTTTTTTTTTTTTTATTGTTTAAATAAAATAAAAATAAATCATTTTAATTGGTCAAATAGGCCTTCCTTCAACCCAGTTTCCACTTCTAGTTGTACTCTTATGTGAGTGCCAGATCAAGCCTGATTTAGAAAGCTAAGCAGGCTTGACCCTGGGTAGTGCTTGGATGGGAGACCACCTGGTCCTGTAAGCTTTTCAGTTTTATTCCTCATATTGCTTTTTTTTTTTTTTTTTTTTTTTTTTTTTAAATAAAATAAAAAAAAATCATTTTAATTGGTCAAATAGGCCTTCCTTCAACCCAGTTTCCACTTCTAGTTGTACTGGTATGAGAGTGCCAGATCAAGCCTGATTTAGAAAGCTAAGCAGGCTTGACCCTGGGTAGTGCTTGGATGGGAGACCACCTGGTCCTGTAAGCTTTTCAGTATTATTCCTCATATTGCTTTTTTTTTTTTTTTTTTTTAATAAAATAAAATTAAAATAAATCATTTTAATTGGGCAAATAGGCCTTCCTTCAACCCAGTTTCCACTTCTAGTTGTACTGGTATGAGAGTGCCAGATCAAGCCTGATTTAGAATGCTAAGCAGGCTTGACCCTGGGTAGTGCTTGGATGGGAGACCACCTGATCCTGTAAACTTTTCAGTTTAATTCCTTATATTGCTTTTTTTTTTTTTTTTTTTTTTTTTTAATAATAAAATAAAAATAAAAATAAATCATTTTAATTGGTCAAATAGGCCTTCCTTCAACCCAGTTTCCACTTCTAGTTGTACTGGTATGAGAGTGCCAGATCAAGCCTGATTTAGAAAGCTAAGCAGGCTTGACCCTGGGTAGTGCTTGGATGTGAGACCACCTGGTCCTGTAAACTTTTCAGTTTTATTCTTCATATTGCTTTTTTTTTTTTTTTTTAATAAAATAAAATAAAAATAAATCATTTTAATTGGTCAAATAGGCCTTCCTTCAACCCAGTTTCCACTTCTAGTTGTACTGGTATGAGAGTGCCAGACCAAGCCTGATTTAGAATGCTAAGCAGGCTTGACCCTGGGTAGTGCTTGGATGGGAGACCACCTGGTCTTGTAAGCTTTTCAGTTTAATTCCTCATATTGCTTTTTTTTTTTTTTTTTTAAATAAAATAAAATAAAAATAAATCATTTTAATTGGTCAAATAGGCCTTCCTTCAACCCAGTTTCCACTTCTAGTTTTACTGGTATGAGAGTGCCAGATCAAGCCTGATTTAGAAAGCTAAGCAGGCTTGACCCTGGGTAGTGCTTGGATGGGAGACCACCTGGTCCTGTAAACTTTTCAGTTTTATTCTTCATATTGCTTTTTTTTTTTTTTTTAATAAAATAAAATTAAAATAAATCATTTTAATTGGGCAAATAGGCCTTCCTTCAACCCAGTTTCCACTTCTAGTTGTACTGGTATGAGAGTGCCAGATCAAGCCTGATTTAGAATGCTAAGCAGGCTTGACCCTGGGTAGTGCTTGGATGGGAGACCACCTGATCCTGTAAACTTTTCAGTTTAATTCCTTATATTGCTTTTTTTTTTTTTTTTTTTTTTTTTTAATAATAAAATAAAAATAAAAATAAATCATTTTAATTGGTCAAATAGGCCTTCCTTCAACCCAGTTTCCACTTCTAGTTGTACTGGTATGAGAGTGCCAGATCAAGCCTGATTTAGAAAGCTAAGCAGGCTTGACCCTGGGTAGTGCTTGGATGTGAGACCACCTGGTCCTGTAAACTTTTCAGTTTTATTCTTCATATTGCTTTTTTTTTTTTTTTATAAAATAAAATAAAAATAAATCATTTTAATTGGTCAAATAGGCCTTCCTTCAACCCAGTTTCCACTTCTAGTTGTACTGGTATGAGAGTGCCAGACCAAGCCTGATTTAGAATGCTAAGCAGGCTTGACCCTGGGTAGTGCTTGGATGGGAGACCACCTGGTCTTGTAAGCTTTTCAGTTTAATTCCTCATATTGCTTTTTTTTTTTTTTTTTAAATAAAATAAAATAAAAATAAATCATTTTAATTGGTCAAATAGGCCTTCCTTCAACCCAGTTTCCACTTCTAGTTTTACTGGTATGAGAGTGCCAGATCAAGCCTGATTTAGAAAGCTAAGCAGGCTTGACCCTGGGTAGTGCTTGGATGGGAGACCACCTGGTCCTGTAAACTTTTCAGTTTTATTCTTCATATTGCTTTTTTTTTTTTTTTTAATAAAATAAAATAAAAATAAATCATTTTAATTGGTCAAATAGGCCTTCCTTCAACCCAGTTTCCACTTCTAGTTGTACTGTTATGAGAGTGCCAGATCAAGCCTGATTTAGAAAGCTAAGCAGGCTTGACCCTGGGTAGTGCTTGGATGGGAGACCACCTGGTCCTGTAAGCTTACAAGTTTTATTCCTCATGTAGTTTTTTTTTTTTTTTTTTTTTTTTTTTTAATAAAATAAAAATAAATCATTTTAATTGGGCAAATAGGCCTTCCTTCAAACCAGTTTCCACTTTTAGTTGTACTGGTATGAGAGTGCCAGATCAAGCCTGATTTAGAAAGCTAAGCAGGCTTGACCCTGGGTAGTGCTTGGATGGGAGACCACCTGGTCCTGTAAGCTTTTCAGTTTTATTCCTCACATTGTTTTTTTATTTATTTATTTTTTAAATAAAATAAAATTAAAATAAATCATTTTAATTGGGCAAATAGGCCTTCCTTCAACCCAGTTTCCACTTCTAGTTGTACTGGTATGAGAGTGCCAGATCAAGCCTGATTTAGAATGCTAAGCAGGCTTGACCCTGGGTAGTGCTTGGATGGGAGACCACCTGGTCCTGTAAACTTTTCAGTTTAATTCCTTATATTGCTTTTTTTTTTTATTTTATTTTTTTTATAATAAAATAAAATAAAAATAAATCATTTTAATTGGTCAAATAGGCCTTCCTTCAACCCAGTTTCCACTTCTAGTTGTACTGGTATGAGAGTGCCAAATCAAGCCTGATTTAGAAAGCTAAGCAGGCTTGACCCTGGGTAGTGCTTGGATGGGAGACCACCTGGTCCTGTAAGCTTTTCAGTTTTATTCCTCATATATTTTTATTTATTTATTTTTTTTTATTTATTTATTTTTTTGTGTTGTTTAAATAAAATAAAAATAAATCATTTTAATTGGTCAAATAGGCCTTCCTTCAACCCAGTTTCCACTTCTAGTTGTACTGGTATGTGAGTGCCAGATCAAGCCTGATTTAGAAAGCTAAGCAGGCTTGACCCTGGGTAGCGCTTGGATGGGAGACCACCTGGTCCTGTAAGCTTTTCAGTTTTATTCCTCATATTGCTTTTTTTTTATTTTATTGTTTAAATAAAATAAAAATAAATCATTTTAATTGGTCAAATAGGCCTTCCTTCAACCCAGTTTCCACTTCTAGTTGTACTCTTATGTGAGTGCCAGATCAAGCCTGATTTAGAATGCTAAGCAGGCTTGACCCTGGGTAGCGCTTGGATGGGAGACCACCTGGTCCTGTAAGCTTTTCAGTTTTATTCCTCATATTGTTTTTTTTTTTTTTTTTTTTTTTTAAATAAAATAAAAATAAATCATTTTAATTGGTCAAATAGGCCTTCCTTCAACCCAGTTTCCACTTCTAGTTGTACTGGTATGAGAGTGCCAGATCAAGCCTGATTTAGAAAGCTAAGCAGGCTTGACCCTGGGTAGTGCTTGGATGGGAGACCACCTGGTCCTGTAAGCTTTTCAGTTTTATTCCTCATATTGCTTTTTTTTTTTTTTTTTTTAATAAAATAAAATTAAAATAAATCATTTTAATTGGGCAAATAGGCCTTCCTTCAACCCAGTTTCCACTTCTAGTTGTACTGGTATGAGAGTGCCAGATCAAGCCTGATTTAGAATGCTAAGCAGGCTTGACCCTGGGTAGTGCTTGGATGGGAGACCACCTGGTCCTGTAAACTTTTCAGTTTAATTCCTTATATTGCTTTTTTTTTTTTTTTTAATAATAAAATAAAATAAAAAATAAATCATTTTAATTGGTCAAATAGGCCTTCCTTCAACCCAGTTTCCACTTCTAGTTGTACTGGTATGAGACTGCCAGATCAAGCCTGATTTAGAAAGCTAAGCAGGCTTGACCCTGGGTAGTGCTTGGATGGGAGACCACCTGGTCCTGTAAACTTTTCAGTTTTATTCTTCATATTGCTTTTTTTTTTTTTTCTTAATAAAATAAAATAAAAATAAATCATTTTAATTGGTCAAATAGGCCTTCCTTCAACCCAGTTTCCACTTCTAGTTGTACTGGTATGTGAGTGCCAGATCAAGCCTGATTTAGAAAGCTAAGCAGGCTTGACCCTGGGTAGCGCTTGGATGGGAGACCACCTGGTCCTGTAAGCTTTTCAGTTTTATTCCTCATATTGCTTTTTTTTTTTTTTATTGTTTAAATAAAATAAAAATAAATCATTTTAATTGGTCAAATAGGCCTTCCTTCAACCCAGTTTCCACTTCTAGTTGTACTCTTATGTGAGTGCCAGATCAAGCCTGATTTAGAAAGCTAAGCAGGCTTGACCCTGGGTAGTGCTTGGATGGGAGACCACCTGGTCCTGTAAGCTTTTCAGTTTTATTCCTCATATTGCTTTTTTTTTTTTTTTTTTTTTTTTTTTAAATAAAATAAAAATAAATAATTTTAATTGGTCAAATAGGCCTTCCTTCAACCCAGTTTCCACTTCTAGTTGTACTGGTATGAGAGTGCCAGATCAAGCCTGATTTAGAAAGCTAAGCAGGCTTGACCCTGGGTAGTGCTTGGATGGGAGACCACCTGGTCCTGTAAGCTTTTCAGTTTTATTCCTCATATTGCTTTTTTTTTTTTTTTTTTTTAATGAAATAAAATAAAAATAAATCATTTTAATTGGTCAAATAGGCCTTCCTTCAACCCAGTTTCCACTTCTAGTTGTACTGGTATGAGAGTGCCAGATCAAGCCTGATTTAGAATGCTAAGCAGGCTTGACCCTGGGTAGTGCTTGGATGGGAGACCACCTGATCCTGTAAACTTTTCAGTTTAATTCCTTATATTGCTTTTTTTTTTTTTTTTTTTTTTTTTTTTAATAATAAAATAAAAATAAAAATAAATCATTTTAATTGGTCAAATAGGCCTTCCTTCAACCCAGTTTCCACTTCTAGTTGTACTGGTATGAGAGTGCCAGATCAAGCCTGATTTAGAAAGCTAAGCAGGCTTGACCCTGGGTAGTGCTTGGATGTGAGACCACCTGGTCCTGTAAACTTTTCAGTTTTATTCTTCATATTGCTTTTTTTTTTTTTTTTTAATAAAATAAAATAAAAATAAATCATTTTAATTGGTCAAATAGGCCTTCCTTCAACCCAGTTTCCACTTCTAGTTGTACTGGTATGAGAGTGCCAGACCAAGCCTGATTTAGAATGCTAAGCAGGCTTGACCCTGGGTAGTGCTTGGATGGGAGACCACCTGGTCTTGTAAGCTTTTCAGTTTAATTCCTCATATTGCTTTTTTTTTTTTTTTTTTAAATAAAATAAAATAAAAATAAATCATTTTAATTGGTCAAATAGGCCTTCCTTCAACCCAGTTTCCACTTCTAGTTTTACTGGTATGAGAGTGCCAGATCAAGCCTGATTTAGAAAGCTAAGCAGGCTTGACCCTGGGTAGTGCTTGGATGGGAGACCACCTGGTCCTGTAAACTTTTCAGTTTTATTCTTCATATTGCTTTTTTTTTTTTTTTTAATAAAATAAAATTAAAATAAATCATTTTAATTGGGCAAATAGGCCTTCCTTCAACCCAGTTTCCACTTCTAGTTGTACTGGTATGAGAGTGCCAGATCAAGCCTGATTTAGAATGCTAAGCAGGCTTGACCCTGGGTAGTGCTTGGATGGGAGACCACCTGATCCTGTAAACTTTTCAGTTTAATTCCTTATATTGCTTTTTTTTTTTTTTTTTTTTTTTTTTAATAATAAAATAAAAATAAAAATAAATCATTTTAATTGGTCAAATAGGCCTTCCTTCAACCCAGTTTCCACTTCTAGTTGTACTGGTATGAGAGTGCCAGATCAAGCCTGATTTAGAAAGCTAAGCAGGCTTGACCCTGGGTAGTGCTTGGATGTGAGACCACCTGGTCCTGTAAACTTTTCAGTTTTATTCTTCATATTGCTTTTTTTTTTTTTTTATAAAATAAAATAAAAATAAATCATTTTAATTGGTCAAATAGGCCTTCCTTCAACCCAGTTTCCACTTCTAGTTGTACTGGTATGAGAGTGCCAGACCAAGCCTGATTTAGAATGCTAAGCAGGCTTGACCCTGGGTAGTGCTTGGATGGGAGACCACCTGGTCTTGTAAGCTTTTCAGTTTAATTCCTCATATTGCTTTTTTTTTTTTTTTTTAAATAAAATAAAATAAAAATAAATCATTTTAATTGGTCAAATAGGCCTTCCTTCAACCCAGTTTCCACTTCTAGTTTTACTGGTATGAGAGTGCCAGATCAAGCCTGATTTAGAAAGCTAAGCAGGCTTGACCCTGGGTAGTGCTTGGATGTGAGACCACCTGGTCCTGTAAACTTTTCAGTTTTATTCTTCATATTGCTTTTTTTTTTTTTTTATAAAATAAAATAAAAATAAATCATTTTAATTGGTCAAATAGGCCTTCCTTCAACCCAGTTTCCACTTCTAGTTGTACTGGTATGAGAGTGCCAGACCAAGCCTGATTTAGAATGCTAAGCAGGCTTGACCCTGGGTAGTGCTTGGATGGGAGACCACCTGGTCTTGTAAGCTTTTCAGTTTAATTCCTCATATTGCTTTTTTTTTTTTTTTTTAAATAAAATAAAATAAAAATAAATCATTTTAATTGGTCAAATAGGCCTTCCTTCAACCCAGTTTCCACTTCTAGTTTTACTGGTATGAGAGTGCCAGATCAAGCCTGATTTAGAAAGCTAAGCAGGCTTGACCCTGGGTAGTGCTTGGATGGGAGACCACCTGGTCCTGTAAACTTTTCAGTTTTATTCTTCATATTGCTTTTTTTTTTTTTTTTAATAAAATAAAATAAAAATAAATCATTTTAATTGGTCAAATAGGCCTTCCTTCAACCCAGTTTCCACTTCTAGTTGTACTGTTATGAGAGTGCCAGATCAAGCCTGATTTAGAAAGCTAAGCAGGCTTGACCCTGGGTAGTGCTTGGATGGGAGACCACCTGGTCCTGTAAGCTTACAATTTTTATTCCTCATGTAGTTTTTTTTTTTTTTTTTTTTTTTTTTTTTAATAAAATAAAAATAAATCATTTTAATTGGGCAAATAGGCCTTCCTTCAAACCAGTTTCCACTTTTAGTTGTACTGGTATGAGAGTGCCAGATCAAGCCTGATTTAGAAAGCTAAGCAGGCTTGACCCTGGGTAGTGCTTGGATGGGAGACCACCTGGTCCTGTAAGCTTTTCAGTTTTATTCCTCACATTGTTTTTTTATTTATTTATTTTTTAAATAAAATAAAATTAAAATAAATCATTTTAATTGGGCAAATAGGCCTTCCTTCAACCCAGTTTCCACTTCTAGTTGTACTGGTATGAGAGTGCCAGATCAAGCCTGATTTAGAATGCTAAGCAGGCTTGACCCTGGGTAGTGCTTGGATGGGAGACCACCTGGTCCTGTAAACTTTTCAGTTTAATTCCTTATATTGCTTTTTTTTTTTATTTTATTTTTTTTATAATAAAATAAAATAAAAATAAATCATTTTAATTGGTCAAATAGGCCTTCCTTCAACCCAGTTTCCACTTCTAGTTGTACTGGTATGAGAGTGCCAAATCAAGCCTGATTTAGAAAGCTAAGCAGGCTTGACCCTGGGTAGTGCTTGGATGGGAGACCACCTGGTCCTGTAAGCTTTTCAGTTTTATTCCTCATATATTTTTATTTATTTATTTTTTTTTATTTATTTATTTTTTTGTGTTGTTTAAATAAAATAAAAATAAATCATTTTAATTGGTCAAATAGGCCTTCCTTCAACCCAGTTTCCACTTCTAGTTGTACTGGTATGTGAGTGCCAGATCAAGCCTGATTTAGAAAGCTAAGCAGGCTTGACCCTGGGTAGCGCTTGGATGGGAGACCACCTGGTCCTGTAAGCTTTTCAGTTTTATTCCTCATATTGCTTTTTTTTTATTTTATTGTTTAAATAAAATAAAAATAAATCATTTTAATTGGTCAAATAGGCCTTCCTTCAACCCAGTTTCCACTTCTAGTTGTACTCTTATGTGAGTGCCAGATCAAGCCTGATTTAGAATGCTAAGCAGGCTTGACCCTGGGTAGCGCTTGGATGGGAGACCACCTGGTCCTGTAAGCTTTTCAGTTTTATTCCTCATATTGCTTTTTTTTTTTTTTTTTTTTTTTTAAATAAAATAAAAATAAATCATTTTAATTGGTCAAATAGGCCTTCCTTCAACCCAGTTTCCACTTCTAGTTGTACTGGTATGAGAGTGCCAGATCAAGCCTGATTTAGAAAGCTAAGCAGGCTTGACCCTGGGTAGTGCTTGGATGGGAGACCACCTGGTCCTGTAAGCTTTTCAGTATTATTCCTCATATTGCTTTTTTTTTTTTTTTTTTTAATAAAATAAAATTAAAATAAATCATTTTAATTGGGCAAATAGGCCTTCCTTCAACCCAGTTTCCACTTCTAGTTGTACTGGTATGAGAGTGCCAGATCAAGCCTGATTTAGAATGCTAAGCAGGCTTGACCCTGGGTAGTGCTTGGATGGGAGACCACCTGGTCCTGTAAACTTTTCAGTTTAATTCCTTATATTGCTTTTTTTTTTTTTTTTAATAATAAAATAAAATAAAAAATAAATCATTTTAATTGGTCAAATAGGCCTTCCTTCAACCCAGTTTCCGCTTCTAGTTGTACTGGTATGAGACTGCCAGATCAAGCCTGATTTAGAAAGCTAAGCAGGCTTGACCCTGGGTAGTGCTTGGATGGGAGACCACCTGGTCCTGTAAACTTTTCAGTTTTATTCTTCATATTGCTTTTTTTTTTTTTTCTTAATAAAATAAAATAAAAATAAATCATTTTAATTGGTCAAATAGGCCTTCCTTCAACCCAGTTTCCACTTCTAGTTGTACTGGTATGTGAGTGCCAGATCAAGCCTGATTTAGAAAGCTAAGCAGGCTTGACCCTGGGTAGCGCTTGGATGGGAGACCACCTGGTCCTGTAAGCTTTTCAGTTTTATTCCTCATATTGCGCTTTTTTTATTTTATTGTTTAAATAAAATAAAAATAAATCATTTTAATTGGTCAAATAGGCCTTCCTTCAACCCAGTTTCCACTTCTAGTTGTACTCTTATGTGAGTGCCAGATCAAGCCTGATTTAGAATGCTAAGCAGGCTTGACCCTGGGTAGTGCTTGGATGGGAGACCACCTGGTCCTGTAAACTTTTCAGTTTAATTCCTTATATTGCTTTTTTTTTTTTTTTTAATAATAAAATAAAATAAAAAATAAATCATTTTAATTGGTCAAATAGGCCTTCCTTCAACCCAGTTTCCACTTCTAGTTGTACTGGTATGTGAGTGCCAGATCAAGCCTGATTTAGAATGCTAAGCAGGCTTGACCCTGGGTAGCGCTTGGATGGGAGACCACCTGGTCCTGTAAGCTTTTCAGTTTTATTCCTCATATTGCTTTTTTTTTTTTTTTTTTTTTTTTTTTAAATAAAATAAAAATAAATCATTTTAATTGGTCAAATAGGCCTTCCTTCAACCCAGTTTCCACTTCTAGTTGTACTGGTATGAGAGTGCCAGATCAAGCCTGATTTAGAAAGCTAAGCAGGCTTGACCCTGGGTAGTGCTTGGATGGGAGACCACCTGGTCCTGTAAGCTTTTCAGTATTATTCCTCATATTGCTTTTTTTTTTTTTTTTTTTTAATAAAATAAAATTAAAATAAATCATTTTAATTGGGCAAATAGGCCTTCCTTCAACCCAGTTTCCACTTCTAGTTGTACTGGTATGAGAGTGCCAGATCAAGCCTGATTTAGAATGCTAAGCAGGCTTGACCCTGGGTAGTGCTTGGATGGGAGACCACCTGATCCTGTAAACTTTTCAGTTTAATTCCTTATATTGCTTTTTTTTTTTTTTTTTTTTTTTTTTTAATAATAAAATAAAAATAAAAATAAATCATTTTAATTGGTCAAATAGGCCTTCCTTCAACCCAGTTTCCACTTCTAGTTGTACTGGTATGAGAGTGCCAGATCAAGCCTGATTTAGAAAGCTAAGCAGGCTTGACCCTGGGTAGTGCTTGGATGTGAGACCACCTGGTCCTGTAAACTTTTCAGTTTTATTCTTCATATTGCTTTTTTTTTTTTTTTTTAATAAAATAAAATAAAAATAAATCATTTTAATTGGTCAAATAGGCCTTCCTTCAACCCAGTTTCCACTTCTAGTTGTACTGGTATGAGAGTGCCAGACCAAGCCTGATTTAGAATGCTAAGCAGGCTTGACCCTGGGTAGTGCTTGGATGGGAGACCACCTGGTCTTGTAAGCTTTTCAGTTTAATTCCTCATATTGCTTTTTTTTTTTTTTTTTTAAATAAAATAAAATAAAAATAAATCATTTTAATTGGTCAAATAGGCCTTCCTTCAACCCAGTTTCCACTTCTAGTTTTACTGGTATGAGAGTGCCAGATCAAGCCTGATTTAGAAAGCTAAGCAGGCTTGACCCTGGGTAGTGCTTGGATGGGAGACCACCTGGTCCTGTAAACTTTTCAGTTTTATTCTTCATATTGCTTTTTTTTTTTTTTTTAATAAAATAAAATTAAAATAAATCATTTTAATTGGGCAAATAGGCCTTCCTTCAACCCAGTTTCCACTTCTAGTTGTACTGGTATGAGAGTGCCAGATCAAGCCTGATTTAGAATGCTAAGCAGGCTTGACCCTGGGTAGTGCTTGGATGGGAGACCACCTGATCCTGTAAACTTTTCAGTTTAATTCCTTATATTGCTTTTTTTTTTTTTTTTTTTTTTTTTTAATAATAAAATAAAAATAAAAATAAATCATTTTAATTGGTCAAATAGGCCTTCCTTCAACCCAGTTTCCACTTCTAGTTGTACTGGTATGAGAGTGCCAGATCAAGCCTGATTTAGAAAGCTAAGCAGGCTTGACCCTGGGTAGTGCTTGGATGTGAGACCACCTGGTCCTGTAAACTTTTCAGTTTTATTCTTCATATTGCTTTTTTTTTTTTTTTATAAAATAAAATAAAAATAAATCATTTTAATTGGTCAAATAGGCCTTCCTTCAACCCAGTTTCCACTTCTAGTTGTACTGGTATGAGAGTGCCAGACCAAGCCTGATTTAGAATGCTAAGCAGGCTTGACCCTGGGTAGTGCTTGGATGGGAGACCACCTGGTCTTGTAAGCTTTTCAGTTTAATTCCTCATATTGCTTTTTTTTTTTTTTTTTAAATAAAATAAAATAAAAATAAATCATTTTAATTGGTCAAATAGGCCTTCCTTCAACCCAGTTTCCACTTCTAGTTTTACTGGTATGAGAGTGCCAGATCAAGCCTGATTTAGAAAGCTAAGCAGGCTTGACCCTGGGTAGTGCTTGGATGTGAGACCACCTGGTCCTGTAAACTTTTCAGTTTTATTCTTCATATTGCTTTTTTTTTTTTTTTATAAAATAAAATAAAAATAAATCATTTTAATTGGTCAAATAGGCCTTCCTTCAACCCAGTTTCCACTTCTAGTTGTACTGGTATGAGAGTGCCAGACCAAGCCTGATTTAGAATGCTAAGCAGGCTTGACCCTGGGTAGTGCTTGGATGGGAGACCACCTGGTCTTGTAAGCTTTTCAGTTTAATTCCTCATATTGCTTTTTTTTTTTTTTTTTAAATAAAATAAAATAAAAATAAATCATTTTAATTGGTCAAATAGGCCTTCCTTCAACCCAGTTTCCACTTCTAGTTTTACTGGTATGAGAGTGCCAGATCAAGCCTGATTTAGAAAGCTAAGCAGGCTTGACCCTGGGTAGTGCTTGGATGGGAGACCACCTGGTCCTGTAAACTTTTCAGTTTTATTCTTCATATTGCTTTTTTTTTTTTTTTTAATAAAATAAAATAAAAATAAATCATTTTAATTGGTCAAATAGGCCTTCCTTCAACCCAGTTTCCACTTCTAGTTGTACTGTTATGAGAGTGCCAGATCAAGCCTGATTTAGAAAGCTAAGCAGGCTTGACCCTGGGTAGTGCTTGGATGGGAGACCACCTGGTCCTGTAAGCTTACAAGTTTTATTCCTCATGTAGTTTTTTTTTTTTTTTTTTTTTTTTTTTTAATAAAATAAAAATAAATCATTTTAATTGGGCAAATAGGCCTTCCTTCAAACCAGTTTCCACTTTTAGTTGTACTGGTATGAGAGTGCCAGATCAAGCCTGATTTAGAAAGCTAAGCAGGCTTGACCCTGGGTAGTGCTTGGATGGGAGACCACCTGGTCCTGTAAGCTTTTCAGTTTTATTCCTCACATTGTTTTTTTATTTATTTATTTTTTAAATAAAATAAAATTAAAATAAATCATTTTAATTGGGCAAATAGGCCTTCCTTCAACCCAGTTTCCACTTCTAGTTGTACTGGTATGAGAGTGCCAGATCAAGCCTGATTTAGAATGCTAAGCAGGCTTGACCCTGGGTAGTGCTTGGATGGGAGACCACCTGGTCCTGTAAACTTTTCAGTTTAATTCCTTATATTGCTTTTTTTTTTTATTTTATTTTTTTTATAATAAAATAAAATAAAAATAAATCATTTTAATTGGTCAAATAGGCCTTCCTTCAACCCAGTTTCCACTTCTAGTTGTACTGGTATGAGAGTGCCAAATCAAGCCTGATTTAGAAAGCTAAGCAGGCTTGACCCTGGGTAGTGCTTGGATGGGAGACCACCTGGTCCTGTAAGCTTTTCAGTTTTATTCCTCATATATTTTTATTTATTTATTTTTTTTTATTTATTTATTTTTTTGTGTTGTTTAAATAAAATAAAAATAAATCATTTTAATTGGTCAAATAGGCCTTCCTTCAACCCAGTTTCCACTTCTAGTTGTACTGGTATGTGAGTGCCAGATCAAGCCTGATTTAGAAAGCTAAGCAGGCTTGACCCTGGGTAGCGCTTGGATGGGAGACCACCTGGTCCTGTAAGCTTTTCAGTTTTATTCCTCATATTGCTTTTTTTTTATTTTATTGTTTAAATAAAATAAAAATAAATCATTTTAATTGGTCAAATAGGCCTTCCTTCAACCCAGTTTCCACTTCTAGTTGTACTCTTATGTGAGTGCCAGATCAAGCCTGATTTAGAATGCTAAGCAGGCTTGACCCTGGGTAGCGCTTGGATGGGAGACCACCTGGTCCTGTAAGCTTTTTAGTTTTATTCCTCATATTGCTTTTTTTTTTTTTTTTTTTTTTTTAAATAAAATAAAAATAAATCATTTTAATTGGTCAAATAGGCCTTCCTTCAACCCAGTTTCCACTTCTAGTTGTACTGGTATGAGAGTGCCAGATCAAGCCTGATTTAGAAAGCTAAGCAGGCTTGACCCTGGGTAGTGCTTGGATGGGAGACCACCTGGTCCTGTAAGCTTTTCAGTATTATTCCTCATATTGCTTTTTTTTTTTTTTTTTTTAATAAAATAAAATTAAAATAAATCATTTTAATTGGGCAAATAGGCCTTCCTTCAACCCAGTTTCCACTTCTAGTTGTACTGGTATGAGAGTGCCAGATCAAGCCTGATTTAGAATGCTAAGCAGGCTTGACCCTGGGTAGTGCTTGGATGGGAGACCACCTGGTCCTGTAAACTTTTCAGTTTAATTCCTTATATTGCTTTTTTTTTTTTTTTTAATAATAAAATAAAATAAAAAATAAATCATTTTAATTGGTCAAATAGGCCTTCCTTCAACCCAGTTTCCGCTTCTAGTTGTACTGGTATGAGACTGCCAGATCAAGCCTGATTTAGAAAGCTAAGCAGGCTTGACCCTGGGTAGTGCTTGGATGGGAGACCACCTGGTCCTGTAAACTTTTCAGTTTTATTCTTCATATTGCTTTTTTTTTTTTTTCTTAATAAAATAAAATAAAAATAAATCATTTTAATTGGTCAAATAGGCCTTCCTTCAACCCAGTTTCCACTTCTAGTTGTACTGGTATGTGAGTGCCAGATCAAGCCTGATTTAGAAAGCTAAGCAGGCTTGACCCTGGGTAGCGCTTGGATGGGAGACCACCTGGTCCTGTAAGCTTTTCAGTTTTATTCCTCATATTGCGCTTTTTTTATTTTATTGTTTAAATAAAATAAAAATAAATCATTTTAATTGGTCAAATAGGCCTTCCTTCAACCCAGTTTCCACTTCTAGTTGTACTCTTATGTGAGTGCCAGATCAAGCCTGATTTAGAATGCTAAGCAGGCTTGACCCTGGGTAGTGCTTGGATGGGAGACCACCTGGTCCTGTAAACTTTTCAGTTTAATTCCTTATATTGCTTTTTTTTTTTTTTTTAATAATAAAATAAAATAAAAAATAAATCATTTTAATTGGTCAAATAGGCCTTCCTTCAACCCAGTTTCCACTTCTAGTTGTACTGGTATGAGAGTGCCAGATCAAGCCTGATTTAGAAAGCTAAGCAGGCTTGACCCTGGGTAGTGCTTGGATGGGAGACCACCTGGTCCTGTAAACTTTTCAGTTTTATTCTTCATATTGCTTTTTTTTTTTTTTCTTAATAAAATAAAATAAAAATAAATCATTTTAATTGGTCAAATAGGCCTTCCTTCAACCCAGTTTCCACTTCTAGTTGTACTGGTATGAGAGTGCCAGACCAAGCCTGATTTAGAATGCTAAGCAGGCTTGACCCTGGGTAGTGCTTGGATGGGAGACCACCTGGTCTTGTAACCTTTTCAGTTTAATTCCTCATATTGCTTTTTTTTTTTTTTTTTAAATAAAATAAAATAAAAATAAATCATTTTCATTGGTCAAATAGGCCTTCCTTCAACCCAGTTTCCACTTCTAGTTTTACTGGTATGAGAGTGCCAGATCAAGCCTGATTTAGAAAGCTAAGCAGGCTTGACCCTGGGTAGTGCTTGGATGGGAGACCACCTGGTCCTGTAAACTTTTCAGTTTTATTCTTCATATTGCTTTTTTTTTTTTTTTTTTTAATAAAATAAAAGAAAAATAAATCATTTTAATTGGTCAAATAGGCCTTCCTTCAACCCAGTTTCCACTTCTAGTTGTACTGTTATGAGAGTGCCAGATCAAGCCTGATTTAGAAAGCTAAGCAGGCTTGACCCTGGGTAGTGCTCGGATGGGAGACCACCTGGTCCTGTAAGCTTATAAGTTTTATTCCTCATGTAGTTTTTTTTTTTTTTTTTTTTTTTTTTTTTTTTTTAATAAAATAAAAATAAATCATTTTAATTGGGCAAATAGGCCTTCCTTCAAACCAGTTTCCACTTTTAGTTGTACTGGTATGAGAGTGCCAGATCAAGCCTGATTTAGAAAGCTAAGCAGGCTTGACCCTGGGTAGTGCTTGGATGGGAGACCACCTGGTCCTGTAAGCTTTTCAGTTTTATTCCTCACATTGTTTTTTTATTTATTTATTTTTTAAATAAAATAAAATAAAAATAAATCATTTTAATTGGTCAAATAGGCCTTCCTTCAACCCAGTTTCCACTTCTAGTTGTACTGGTATGAGAGTGCCAGATCAAGCCTGATTTAGAAAGCTTAGCAGGCTTGACCATGGGTAGTGCTCGGATGGGAGACCACCTGGTCCTGTAAGCTTTTCAGTTTAATTTCACATATAGTTTTTTTAATTTTTTTTTTTTTTATGTTTTTTAAATAAAATAAAATAAATCATTTTAATTGGTCAAATAGGCCTTCCTTCAACCCAGTTTCCGCTTCTAGTTGTACTGGTATGAGAGTGCCAGATCAAGCCTGATTTAGAAAGCTAAGCAGGCTTGACCCTGGGTAGTGCTTGGATGGGAGACCACCTGGTCCTGTAAGCTTTTCAGTATTATTCTTCATATTGCTTTTTTTTTTTTTTTTAAATAAAATAAAATAAAACTAAATCATTTTAATTGGGCAAATAGGCCTTCCTTCAACCCAGTTTCCACTTCTAGTTGTACTGGTATGAGAGTGCCAAATCAAGCCTGATTTAGAAAGCTAAGCAGGCTTGACCCTGGGTAGTGCTCGGATGGGAGACCACCTGGTCCTGTAAGCTTTTCAGTTTTATTCCTCATATAGTCTTTTTTTTTTTTTTTTTTTTTTTAAATAAAATAAAAATAAATCATTTAAATTGGGCAAATAGGCCTTCCTTCAACCCAGTTTCCACTTCTAGTTGTACTGGTATGAGAGTGCCAGATCAAGCCTGATTTAGAAAGCTAAGCAGGCTTGACCCTGGGTAGTGCTTGGATGGGAGACCACCTGGTCCTGTAAGCTTTTCAGTTTTATTCCTCATATTGCTTTTTTTTTTTTTTTATAAAATAAAAAAAAAAAAAAATCATTTTAATTGGTCAAATAGGCCTTCCTTCAACCCAGTTTCCACTTCTAGTTGTACTGGTATGAGAGTGCCAGATCAAGCCTGATTTAGAAAGCTAAGCAGGCTTGACCCTGGGTAGTGCTCGGATGGGAGACCACCTGGTCCTGTAAGCTTTTCAGTTTTATTCCTCATATAGTTTTTTTTTTTTTTTTTTTTTTTTCTTTTTTTTTTTAAATAAAATAAAAATAAATAATTTTAATTGGTCAAATAGGCCTTCCTTCAAACCAGTTTCCACTTCTAGTTGTACTGGTATGAGAGTGCCAGATCAAGCCTGATTTAGAATGCTAAGCAGGCTTGACCCTGGGTAGTGCTTGGATGGGAGACCACCTGGTCCTGTAAGCTTTTCAGTTTTCTTCCTCATATAGTTTTTTTTTTTTTTTTCTTTTTTTTTTGTGGTTTAAATAAAATAAAAATAAATCATTTTAATTGGTCAAATAGGCCTTCCTTCAACGCAGTTTCCACTTCTAGTTGTACTGGTATGAGAGTGCCAGATCAAGCCGGATTTAGAATGCTAAGCAGGCTTGACCCTGGGTAGTGCTTGGATGGGAGACCACCTGGTCCTGTAAGCTTTCCAGTTTTATTCCTCATATAGTTTTTTTTTTTTTTTGTGTTGTTTAAATAAAATAAAAATAAATCATTTTAATTCGTCAAATAGGCCTTCCTTCAACGCAGTTTCCACTTCTAGTTGTACTGGTATGTGAGTGCCAGATCAAGCCTGATTTAGAAAGCTAAGCAGGCTTGACCCTGGGTAGTGCTTGGATGGGAGACCACCTGGTCCTGTAAGCTTTTCAGTTTTATTCCTCATATAGTTTTTTTTTTTTGTGTTGTTTAAATAAAATAAAAATAAATCATTTTAATTGGTTAAATAGGCCTTCCTTCAACCCAGTTTCCACTTCTAGTTGTACTGGTATGAGAGTGCCAGATCAAGCCTGATTTAGAAAGCTAAGCAGGCTTGACCCTGGGTAGTGCTCGGATGGGAGACCACCTGGTCCTGTAAGCTTTTCAGTTTTATTCCTCATATAGTTTTTTTTATTCATTTATTATTATTTTTTTTTATTTTATTTGTTTTTTTTGTGGTTTAAATAAAATAAAAATAAATCATTTTAATTGGTTAAATAGGCCTTCCTTCAACCCAGTTTCCACTTCTAGTTGTACTGGTATGTGAGTGCCAGATCAAGCCTTATTTAGAAAGCTAAGCAGGCTTGACCCTGGGTAGTGCTCGGATGGGAGACCACCTGGTCCTGTAAGCTTTTCAGTTTTATTCCTCATATTGCTTTTTTTTTTTTTATGAAATAAAATAAAAATAAATCATTTTAATTGGTCAAATAGGCCTTCCTTCAACCCAGTTTCCACTTCTAGTTGTACTGGTATGTGAGTGCCAGATCAAGCCTGATTTAGAAAGCTAAGCAGGCTTGACCCTGGGTAGTGCTTGGATGGGAGACCACCTGGTCCTGTAAGCTTTTCAGTTTTATTCCTCATATAGTTTTTTTTTTTTTTTTTTTTTTTTTTTTTTTTTTTTTTTAAATAAATAAATAAAAATAAATCATTTTAATTGGGCAAATAGGCCTTCCTTCAACCCAGTTTCCACTTCTAGTTGTGCTGGTATGAGAGTGCCAGATCAAGCCTGATTTAGAAAGCTAAGTAGGCTTGACCCTGGGTAGTGCTCGGATGGGAGACCACCTGGTCCTGTAAGCTTTTCAGTTTTATTCCTCATATAGTTTTTTTTTTTTTTTTGTGGTTTAAATAAAATACAAATAAATCATTTTAATTGGTCAAATAGGCCTTCCTTCAACCCAGTTTCCACTTCTAGTTGTACTGGTATGAGAGTGCCAAATCAAGCCTGATTTAGAAAGCTAAGCAGGCTTGACCCTGGGTAGTGCTCGGATGGGAGACCACCTGGTCCTGTAAGCTTTTCAGTTTTATTCCTCATATAGTTTTTTTTTTTTGTGTTGTTTAAATAAAATAAAAATAAATCATTTTAATTGGTTAAATAGGCCTTCCTTCAACGCAGTTTCTACTTCTAGTTGTACTGGTATGTGAGTGCCAGATCAAGCCTGATTTAGAAAGCTAAGCAGGCTTGACCCTGGGTAGCGCTTGGATGGGAGACCACCTGGTCCTGTAAGCTTTTCAGTTTTATTCCTCATATTGCTTTTTTTTTTTTTATGAAATAAAATAAAAATAAATCATTTTAATTGGTCAAATAGGCCTTCCTTCAACCCAGTTTCCACTTCTAGTTGTACTGGTATGAGAGTGCCAGATCAAGCCTGATTTAGAATGCTAAGCAGGCTTGACCCTGGGTAGTGCTTGGATGGGAGACCACCTGGTCCTGTAAGCTTTTCAGTTTTATTCCTCATATAGTTTTTTTTTTTTTTTCTTTTTTTTTTGTGGTTTAAATAAAATAAAAATAAATCATTTTAATTAGTCAAATAGTCCTTCCTTCAACGCAGTTTCCACTTCTAGTTGTACTGGTATGAGAGTGCCAGATCAAGCCTGATTTAGAATGCTAAGCAGGCTTGACCCTGGGTAGTGCTTGGATGGGAGACCACCTGGTCCTGTAAGCTTTTCAGTTTTATTCCTCATATAGTTTTTTTTTTTTTTTGTGTTGTTTAAATAAAATAAAAATAAATCATTTTAATTCGTCAAATAGGCCTTCCTTCAACGCAGTTTCCACTTCTAGTTGTACTGGTATGTGAGTGCCAGATCAAGCCTGATTTAGAAAGCTAAGCAGGCTTGACCCTGGGTAGTGCTTGGATGGGAGACCACCTGGTCCTGTAAGCTTTTCAGTTTTATTCCTCATATAGTTTTTTTTTTTGTGTTGTTTAAATAAAATAAAAATAAATCATTTTAATTGGTTAAATAGGCCTTCCTTCAACCCAGTTTCCACTTCTAGTTGTACTGGTATGAGAGTGCCAGATTAAGCCTGATTTAGAAAGCTAAGCAGGCTTGACCCTGGGTAGTGCTCGGATGGGAGACCACCTGGTCCTGTAAGCTTTTCAGTTTTATTCCTCATATAGTTTTTTATTTATTTTTTTTTATTTTTATTTATTTTTTTTTATTTTTTTTGTGGTTTAAATAAAATAAAAATAAATCATTTTAATTGGTTAAATAGGCCTTCCTTCAACCCAGTTTCCACTTCTAGTTGTACTGGTATGTGAGTGCCAGATCAAGCCTTATTTAGAAAGCTAAGCAGGCTTGACCCTGGGTAGTGCTTGGATGGGAGACCACCTGGTCCTGTAAGCTTTTCAGTTTTATTCCTCATATTGCTTTTTTTTTTTTAATGAAATAAAATAAAAATAAATCATTTTAATTGGTCAAATAGGCCTTCCTTCAACCCAGTTTCCACTTCTAGTTGTACTGGTATGTGAGTGCCAGATCAAGCCTGATTTAGAAAGCTAAGCAGGCTTGACCCTGGGTAGTGCTTGGATGGGAGACCACCTGGTCCTGTAAGCTTTTCAGTTTTATTCCTCATATAGTTTATTATTATTTTTTTTTTTATTAATTTTTTTTTTTCTTTAAAAATAAAATAAAAATAAATCATTTTAATTGGGCAAATAGGCCTTCCTTCAACCCAGTTTCCACTTCTAGTTGTACTGGTATGAGAGTGCCAGATCAAGCCTGATTTAGAAAGCTAAGCAGGCTTGACCCTGGGTAGTGCTTGGATGGGAGACCACCTGGTCCTGTAAGCTTTTCAGTTTTATTCCTCATATAGGTTTTTTTTTTTTTTTTTTTTTTTTTTTTTTTTTTTGGGTGGTTTAAATAAAATAAAAATAAATCATTTTAATTGGTCAAATAGGCCTTCCTTCAACCCAGTTTCCACTTCTAGTTGTACTGGTATGAGAGTGCCAAATCAAGCCTGATTTAGAAAGCTAAGCAGGCTTGACCCTGGGTAGTGCTCGGATGGGAGACCACCTGGTCCTGTAAGCTTTTCAGTTTTATTCCTCATATAGTTTTTTTTTTTTTGTGTTGTTTAAATAAAATAAAAATAAATCATTTTAATTGGTTAAATAGGCCTTCCTTCAACGCAGTTTCTACTTCTAGTTGTACTGGTATGTGAGTGCCAGATCAAGCCTGATTTAGAAAGCTAAGCAGGCTTGACCCTGGGTAGCGCTTGGATGGGAGACCACCTGGTCCTGTAAGCTTTTCAGTTTTATTCCTCATATTGCTTTTTTTTTTTTTATGAAATAAAATAAAAATAAATCATTTTAATTGGTCAAATAGGCCTTCCTTCAACCCAGTTTCCACTTCTAGTTGTACTGGTATGTGAGTGCCAGATCAAGCCTGATTTAGAAAGCTAAGCAGGCTTGACCCTGGGTAGTGCTTGGATGGGAGACCACCTGGTTCTGTAAGCTTTTCAGTTTTATTCCTCATATAGTTTATTATTATTATTATTTTTTTTTTTTTCTTTAAAAATAAAATAAAAATAAATCATTTTAATTGGGCAAATAGGCCTTCCTTTAACCCAGTTTCCACTTCTAGTTGTACTGGTATGAGAGTGCCAAATCAAGCCTGATTTAGAAAGCTAAGCAGGCTTGACCCTGGGTAGTGCTCGGATGGGAGACCACCTGGTCCTGTAAGCTTTTCAGTTTTATTCCTCATATAGTTTTTTTTTTTTTGTGTTGTTTAAATAAAATAAAAATAAATCATTTTAATTGGTTAAATAGGCCTTCCTTCAACGCAGTTTCTACTTCTAGTTGTACTGGTATGTGAGTGCCAGATCAAGCCTGATTTAGAAAGCTAAGCAGGCTTGACCCTGGGTAGCGCTTGGATGGGAGACCACCTGGTCCTGTAAGCTTTTCAGTTTTATTCCTCATATTGCTTTTTTTTTTTTTATGAAATAAAATAAAAATAAATCATTTTAATTGGTCAAATAGGCCTTCCTTCAACCCAGTTTCCACTTCTAGTTGTACTGGTATGTGAGTGCCAGATCAAGCCTGATTTAGAAAGCTAAGCAGGCTTGACCCTGGGTAGTGCTTGGATGGGAGACCACCTGGTCCTGTAAGCTTTTCAGTTTTATTCCTCATATAGTTTATTATTATTTTTTTTTTATTTATTTTTTTTTTTCTTTAAAAATAAAATAAAAATAAATCATTTTAATTGGGCAAATAGGCCTTCCTTCAACCCAGTTTCCACTTCTAGTTGTACTGGTATGAGAGTGCCAGATCAAGCCTGATTTAGAAAGCTAAGCAGGCTTGACCCTGGGTAGTGCTCGGATGGGAGACCACCTGGTCCTGTAAGCTTTTCAGTTTTATTCCTCATATAGTTTTTTTTTTTTTTTTTTTTTTTTTTTTTTTTTTTTGTGGTTTAAATAAAATAAAAATAAATCATTTTAATTGGTCAAATAGGCCTTCCTTCAACCCAGTTTCCACTTCTAGTTGTACTGGTATGAGAGTGCCAAATCAAGCCTGATTTAGAAAGCTAAGCAGGCTTGACCCTGGGTAGTGCTCGGATGGGAGACCACCTGGTCCTATAAGCTTTTCAGTTTTATTCCTCATATAGTTTTTTTTTTTTTGTGTTGTTTAAATAAAATAAAAATAAATCATTTTAATTGGTTAAATAGGCCTTCCTTCAACGCAGTTTCTACTTCTAGTTGTACTGGTATGTGAGTGCCAGATCAAGCCTGATTTAGAAAGCTAAGCAGGCTTGACCCTGGGTAGCGCTTGGATGGGAGACCACCTGGTCCTGTAAGCTTTTCAGTTTTATTCCTCATATTGCTTTTTTTTTTTTTATGAAATAAAATAAAAAATAAATCATTTTAATTGGTCAAATAGGCCTTCCTTCAACCCAGTTTCCACTTCTAGTTGTACTGGTATGTGAGTGCCAGATCAAGCCTGATTTAGAAAGCTAAGCAGGCTTGACCCTGGGTAGTGCTTGGATGGGAGACCACCTGGTCCTGTAAGCTTTTCAGTTTTATTCCTCATATAGTTTATTATTTTATTTTTTTTTTTTATTTTTTTTTTTCTTTAAAAATAAAATAAAAATAAATCATTTTAATTGGGCAAATAGGCCTTCCTTCAACCCAGCTTCCACTTCTAGTTGTACTGGTATGAGAGTGCCAAATCAAGCCTGATTTAGAAAGCTAAGCAGGCTTGACCCTGGGTAGTGCTCGGATGGGAGACCACCTGGTCCTGTAAGCTTTTCAGTTTTATTCCTCATATTGCTTTTTTTTTTTTTATGAAATAAAATAAAAATAAATCATTTTAATTGGTCAAATAGGCCTTCCTTCAACCCAGTTTCCACTTCTAGTTGTACTGGTATGTGAGTGCCAGATCAAGCCTGATTTAGAAAGCTAAGCAGGCTTGACCCTGGGTAGTGCTTGGATGGGAGACCACCTGGTCCTGTAAGCTTTTCAGTTTTATTCCTCATATAGTTTTTTTTTTTTTTTTTTTTTTTTTTTTTAAAATAAATAAATAAAAATAAATCATTTTAATTGGGCAAATAGGCCTTCCTTCAACCCAGTTTCCACTTCTAGTTGTGCTGGTATGAGAGTGCCAGATCAAGCCTGATTTAGAAAGCTAAGTAGGCTTGACCCTGGGTAGTGCTCGGATGGGAGACCACCTGGTCCTGTAAGCTTTTCAGTTTTATTCCTCATATAGTTTTTTTTTTTTGTGTTGTTTAAATAAAATAAAAATAAATCATTTTAATTGGTTAAATAGGCCTTCCTTCAACGCAGTTTCTACTTCTAGTTGTACTGGTATGTGAGTGCCAGATCAAGCCTGATTTAGAAAGCTAAGCAGGCTTGACCCTGGGTAGCGCTTGGATGGGAGACCACCTGGTCCTGTAAGCTTTTCAGTTTTATTCCTCATATTGCTTTTTTTTTTTTTATGAAATAAAATAAAAATAAATCATTTTAATTGGTCAAATAGGCCTTCCTTCAACCCAGTTTCCACTTCTAGTTGTACTGGTATGAGAGTGCCAGATCAAGCCTGATTTAGAATGCTAAGCAGGCTTGACCCTGGGTAGTGCTTGGATGGGCGACCACCTGGTCCTGTAAGCTTTTCAGTTTTCTTCCTCATATAGTTTTTTTTTTTTTTTCTTTTTTTTTTGTGGTTTAAATAAAATAAAAATAAATCATTTTAATTAGTCAAATAGTCCTTCCTTCAACGCAGTTTCCACTTCTAGTTGTACTGGTATGAGAGTGCCAGATCAAGCCTGATTTAGAATGCTAAGCAGGCTTGACCCTGGGTAGTGCTTGGATGGGAGACCACCTGGTCCTGTAAGCTTTTCAGTTTTATTCCTCATATAGTTTTTTTTTTTTTTTGTGTTGTTTAAATAAAATAAAAATAAATCATTTTAATTCGTCAAATAGGCCTTCCTTCAACGCAGTTTCCACTTCTAGTTGTACTGGTATGTGAGTGCCAGATCAAGCCTGATTTAGAAAGCTAAGCAGGCTTGACCCTGGGTAGTGCTTGGATGGGAGACCACCTGGTCCTGTAAGCTTTTCAGTTTTATTCCTCATATAGTTTTTTTTTTTGTGTTGTTTAAATAAAATAAAAATAAATCATTTTAATTGGTTAAATAGGCCTTCCTTCAACCCAGTTTCCACTTCTAGTTGTACTGGTATGAGAGTGCCAGATTAAGCCTGATTTAGAAAGCTAAGCAGGCTTGACCCTGGGTAGTGCTCGGATGGGAGACCACCTGGTCCTGTAACCTTTTCAGTTTTATTCCTCATATAGTTTTTTATTTATTTTTTTTTATTTTTATTTTTATTTATTTTTTTTTTTTGTGGTTTAAATAAAATAAAAATAAATCATTTTAATTGGTTAAATAGGCCTTCCTTCAACCCAGTTTCCACTTCTAGTTGTACTGGTATGTGAGTGCCAGATCAAGCCTTATTTAGAAAGCTAAGCAGGCTTGACCCTGGGTAGTGCTTGGATGGGAGACCACCTGGTCCTGTAAGCTTTTCAGTTTTATTCCTCATATTGCTTTTTTTTTTTAATGAAATAAAATAAAAATAAATCATTTTAATTGGTCAAATAGGCCTTCCTTCAACCCAGTTTCCACTTCTAGTTGTACTGGTATGTGAGTGCCAGATCAAGCCTGATTTAGAAAGCTAAGCAGGCTTGACCCTGGGTAGTGCTTGGATGGGAGACCGCCTGGTCCTGTAAGCTTTTCAGTTTTATTCCTCATATAGTTTATTATTATTTTTTTTTTTATTAATTTTTTTTTTTCTTTAAAAATAAAATAAAAATAAATCATTTTAATTGGGCAAATAGGCCTTCCTTCAACCCAGTTTCCACTTCTAGTTGTACTGGTATGAGAGTGCCAGATCAAGCCTGATTTAGAAAGCTAAGCAGGCTTGACCCTGGGTAGTGCTCGGATGGGAGACCACCTGGTCCTGTAAGCTTTTCAGTTTTATTCCTCATATAGGTTTTTTTTTTTTTTTTTTTTTTTTTTTTTTTTTTTTTGGGTGGTTTAAATAAAATAAAAATAAATCATTTTAATTGGTCAAATAGGCCTTCCTTCAACCCAGTTTCCACTTCTAGTTGTACTGGTATGAGAGTGCCAAATCAAGCCTGATTTAGAAAGCTAAGCAGGCTTGACCCTGGGTAGTGCTCGGATGGGAGACCACCTGGTCCTGTAAGCTTTTCAGTTTTATTCCTCATATAGTTTTTTTTTTTTTGTGTTGTTTAAATAAAATAAAAATAAATCATTTTAATTGGTTAAATAGGCCTTCCTTCAACGCAGTTTCTACTTCTAGTTGTACTGGTATGTGAGTGCCAGATCAAGCCTGATTTAGAAAGCTAAGCAGGCTTGACCCTGGGTAGCGCTTGGATGGGAGACCACCTGGTCCTGTAAGCTTTTCAGTTTTATTCCTCATATTGCTTTTTTTTTTTTATGAAATAAAATAAAAATAAATCATTTTAATTGGTCAAATAGGCCTTCCTTCAACCCAGTTTCCACTTCTAGTTGTACTGGTATGTGAGTGCCAGATCAAGCCTGATTTAGAAAGCTAAGCAGGCTTGACCCTGGGTAGTGCTTGGATGGGAGACCACCTGGTTCTGTAAGCTTTTCAGTTTTATTCCTCATATAGTTTATTATTATTATTATTTTTTTTTTTTTCTTTAAAAATAAAATAAAAATAAATCATTTTAATTGGGCAAATAGGCCTTCCTTTAACCCAGTTTCCACTTCTAGTTGTACTGGTATGAGAGTGCCAAATCAAGCCTGATTTAGAAAGCTAAGCAGGCTTGACCCTGGGTAGTGCTCGGATGGGAGACCACCTGGTCCTGTAAGCTTTTCAGTTTTATTCCTCATATAGTTTTTTTTTTTTTGTGTTGTTTAAATAAAATAAAAATAAATCATTTTAATTGGTTAAATAGGCCTTCCTTCAACGCAGTTTCTACTTCTAGTTGTACTGGTATGTGAGTGCCAGATCAAGCCTGATTTAGAAAGCTAAGCAGGCTTGACCCTGGGTAGCGCTTGGATGGGAGACCACCTGGTCCTGTAAGCTTTTCAGTTTTATTCCTCATATTGCTTTTTTTTTTTTTATGAAATAAAATAAAAATAAATCATTTTAATTGGTCAAATAGGCCTTCCTTCAACCCAGTTTCCACTTCTAGTTGTACTGGTATGTGAGTGCCAGATCAAGCCTGATTTAGAAAGCTAAGCAGGCTTGACCCTGGGTAGTGCTTGGATGGGAGACCACCTGGTCCTGTAAGCTTTTCAGTTTTATTCCTCATATAGTTTATTATTATTTTTTTTTTATTTATTTTTTTTTTTCTTTAAAAATAAAATAAAAATAAATCATTTTAATTGGGCAAATAGGCCTTCCTTCAACCCAGTTTCCACTTCTAGTTGTACTGGTATGAGAGTGCCAGATCAAGCCTGATTTAGAAAGCTAAGCAGGCTTGACCCTGGGTAGTGCTCGGATGGGAGACCACCTGGTCCTGTAAGCTTTTCAGTTTTATTCCTCATATAGTTTTTTTTTTTTTTTTTTTTTTTTTTTTTTTTTTTTGTGGTTTAAATAAAATAAAAATAAATCATTTTAATTGGTCAAATAGGCCTTCCTTCAACCCAGTTTCCACTTCTAGTTGTACTGGTATGAGAGTGCCAAATCAAGCCTGATTTAGAAAGCTAAGCAGGCTTGACCCTGGGTAGTGCTCGGATGGGAGACCACCTGGTCCTATAAGCTTTTCAGTTTTATTCCTCATATAGTTTTTTTTTTTTTGTGTTGTTTAAATAAAATAAAAATAAATCATTTTAATTGGTTAAATAGGCCTTCCTTCAACTCAGTTTCTACTTCTAGTTGTACTGGTATGTGAGTGCCAGATCAAGCCTGATTTAGAAAGCTAAGCAGGCTTGACCCTGGGTAGCGCTTGGATGGGAGACCACCTGGTCCTGTAAGCTTTTCAGTTTTATTCCTCATATTGCTTTTTTTTTTTTTATGAAATAAAATAAAAAATAAATCATTTTAATTGGTCAAATAGGCCTTCCTTCAACCCAGTTTCCACTTCTAGTTGTACTGGTATGTGAGTGCCAGATCAAGCCTGATTTAGAAAGCTAAGCAGGCTTGACCCTGGGTAGTGCTTGGATGGGAGACCACCTGGTCCTGTAAGCTTTTCAGTTTTATTCCTCATATAGTTTATTATTTTATTTTTTTTTTTTATTTTTTTTTTTCTTTAAAAATAAAATAAAAATAAATCATTTTAATTGGGCAAATAGGCCTTCCTTCAACCCAGCTTCCACTTCTAGTTGTACTGGTATGAGAGTGCCAAATCAAGCCTGATTTAGAAAGCTAAGCAGGCTTGACCCTGGGTAGTGCTCGGATGGGAGACCACCTGGTCCTGTAAGCTTTTCAGTTTTATTCCTCATATAGTTTTTTTTTTTTTGTGTTGTTTAAATAAAATAAAAATAAATCATTTTAATTGGTTAAATAGGCCTTCCTTCAACGCAGTTTCTACTTCTAGTTGTACTGGTATGTGAGTGCCAGATCAAGCCTGATTTAGAAAGCTAAGCAGGCTTGACCCTGGGTAGCGCTTGGATGGGAGACCACCTGGTCCTGTAAGCTTTTCAGTTTTATTCCTCATATTGCTTTTTTTTTTTTTATGAAATAAAATAAAAATAAATCATTTTAATTGGTCAAATAGGCCTTCCTTCAACCCAGTTTCCACTTCTAGTTGTACTGGTATGTGAGTGCCAGATCAAGCCTGATTTAGAAAGCTAAGCAGGCTTGACCCTGGGTAGTGCTTGGATGGGAGACCACCTGGTCCTGTAAGCTTTTCAGTTTTATTCCTCATATAGTTTATTATTTTTTTTTTTTTATTTATTTTTTTTTTTCTTTAAAAATAAAATAAAAATAAATCATTTTAATTGGGCAAATAGGCCTTCCTTCAACCCAGTTTCCACTTCTAGTTGTACTGGTATGAGAGTGCCAGATCAAGCCTGATTTAGAAAGCTAAGCAGGCTTGACCCTGGGTAGTGCTCGGATGGGAGACCACCTGGTCCTGTAAGCTTTTCAGTTTTATTCCTCATATAGTTTATTATTTTTTTATTTTTATTTTTATTTTTTTTTCTTTAAAAATAAAATAAAAATAAATCATTTTAATTGGGCAAATAGGCCTTCCTTCAACCCAGTTTCCACTTCTAGTTGTACTGGTATGAGAGTGCCAGATCAAGCCTGAATTAGAAAGCTAAGCAGGCTTGACCCTGGGTAGTGCTCGGATGGGAGACCACCTGGTCCTGTAAGCTTTTCAGTTTTATTCCTCATATAGTTTTTTTTTTTTTTGTGTTGTTTAAATAAAATAAAAATAAATCATTTTAATTGGTTAAATAGGCCTTCCTTCAACGCAGTTTCTACTTCTAGTTGTACTGGTATGTGAGTGCCAGATCAAGCCTGATTTAGAAAGCTAAGCAGGCTTGACCCTGGGTAGCGCTTGGATGGGAGACCACCTGGTCCTGTAAGCTTTTCAGTTTTATTCCTCATATTGCTTTTTTTTTTTTATGAAATAAAATAAAAATAAATCATTTTAATTGGTCAAATAGGCCTTCCTTCAACCCAGTTTCCACTTCTAGTTGTACTGGTATGTGAGTGCCAGATCAAGCCTGATTTAGAAAGCTAAGCAGGCTTGACCCTGGGTAGTGCTTGGATGGGAGACCACCTGGTCCTGTAAGCTTTTCAGTTTTATTCCTCATATAGTTTTTTTTTTTTTATTTATTTATTTTTTTTTATTATTTTTTTTTTTTTTTTGTGGTTTAAATAAAATCAAAATAAATCATTTTAATTGGTTAAATAGGCCTTCCATCAACGCAGTTTCCACTTCTAGTTGTACTGGTATGTGAGTGCCAGATCAAGCCTGATTTAGAAAGCTAAGCAGGCTTGACCCTGGGTAGCGCTTGGATGGGAGACCACCTGGTCCTTTAAGCTTTTCAGTTTTATTCCTCATATTGCTTGTTTTTTTTTATGAAATAAAATAAAAATAAATCATTTTAATTGGTCAAATAGGCCTTCCTTCAACCCAGTTTCCACTTCTAGTTGTACTGGTATGTGAGTGCCAGATCAAGCCTGATTTAGAAAGCTAAGCAGGCTTGACCCTGGGTAGTGCTTGGATGGGAGACCACCTGGTCCTGTAAGCTTTTCAGTTTTATTCCTCATATAGTTTTTTTTTTTTTAGTTATTTATTTTTTTTTATTATTATTTTTTTTTTTGTGGTTTAAATAAAATAAAAATAAATCATTTTAATTGGTCAAATAGGCCTTCCTTCAACCCAGTTTCCACTTCTAGTTGTACTGGTATGAGAGTGCCAAATCAAGCCTGATTTAGAAAGCTAAGCAGGCTTGACCTTGGGTAGTGCTCGGATGGGAGACCACCTGGTCCTGTAAGCTTTTCAGTTTTATTCCTCATATAGTTTTTTTTTTTTTGTGTTGTTTAAATAAAATAAAAATAAATCATTTTAATTGGTTAAATAGGCCTTCCATCAACGCAGTTTCCACTTCTAGTTGTACTGGTATGTGAGTGCCAGATCAAGCCTGATTTAGAAAGCTAAGCAGGCTTGACCCTGGGTAGCGCTTGGATGGGAGACCACCTGGTCCTGTAAGCTTTTCAGTTTTATTCCTCATATTGCTTTTTTTTTTTTAATGAAATAAAATAAAAATAAATCATTTTAATTGGTCAAATAGGCCTTCCTTCAACCCAGTTTCCACTTCTAGTTGTACTGGTATGAGAGTGCCAAATCAAGCCTGATTTAGAAAGCTAAGCAGGCTTGACCTTGGGTAGTGCTCGGATGGGAGACCACCTGGTCCTGTAAGCTTTTCAGTTTTATTCCTCATATAGTTTTTTTTTTTGTGTTGTTTAAATAAAATAAAAATAAATCATTTTAATTGGTTAAATAGGCCTTCCTTCAACCCAGTTTCCACTTCTAGTTGTACTGGTATGAGAGTGCCAGATCAAGCCTGATTTAGAAAGCTAAGCAGGCTTGACCCTGGGTAGTGCTCGGATGGGAGACCACCTGGTCCTGTAAGCTTTTCAGTTTTATTCCTCATATAGTTTTTTTTTTTTTTTTTGTGGTTTAAATAAAATAAAAATAAATCATTTTAATTGGTCAAATAGGCCTTCCTTCAACCCAGTTTCCACTTCTAGTTGTACTGGTATGAGAGTGCCAAATCAAGCCTGATTTAGAAAGCTAAGCAGGCTTGACCTTGGGTAGTGCTCGGATGGGAGACCACCTGGTCCTGTAAGCTTTTCAGTTTTATTCCTCATATAGTTTTTTTTTTTTTGTGTTGTTTAAATAAAATAAAAATAAATCATTTTAATTGGTTAAATAGGCCTTCCATCAACGCAGTTTCCACTTCTAGTTGTACTGGTATGTGAGTGCCAGATCAAGCCTGATTTAGAAAGCTAAGCAGGCTTGACCCTGGGTAGCGCTTGGATGGGAGACCACCTGGTCCTGTAAGCTTTTCAGTTTTATTCCTCATATTGCTTTTTTTTTTTTTATGAAATAAAATAAAAATAAATCATTTTAATTGGTCAAATAGGCCTTCCTTCAACCCAGTTTCCACTTCTAGTTGTACTGGTATGTGAGTGCCAGATCAAGCCTGATTTAGAAAGCTAAGCAGGCTTGACCCTGGGTAGTGCTTGGATGGGAGACCACCTGGTCCTGTAAGCTTTTCAGTTTTATTCCTCATATAGTTTTTTTTTTTTAATTTATTTATTTATTTTTATTATTATTTTTTTTTTGTGGTTTAAATAAAATAAAAATAAATCATTTTAATTGGTCAAATAGGCCTTCCTTCAACCCAGTTTCCACTTCTAGTTGTACTGGTATGAGAGTGCCAAATCAAGCCTGATTTAGAAAGCTAAGCAGGCTTGACCTTGGGTAGTGCTCGGATGGGAGACCACCTGGTCCTGTAAGCTTTTCAGTTTTATTCCTCATATAGTTTTTTTTTTTTTGTGTTGTTTAAATAAAATAAAAATAAATCATTTTAATTGGTTAAATAGGCCTTCCATCAACGCAGTTTCCACTTCTAGTTGTACTGGTATGTGAGTGCCAGATCAAGCCTGATTTAGAAAGCTAAGCAGGCTTGACCCTGGGTAGCGCTTGGATGGGAGACCACCTGGTCCTGTAAGCTTTTCAGTTTTATTCCTCATATTGCTTTTTTTTTTTTAATGAAATAAAATAAAAATAAATCATTTTAATTGGTCAAATAGGCCTTCCTTCAACCCAGTTTCCACTTTTAGTTGTACTGGTATGTGAGTGCCAGATCAAGCCTGATTTAGAAAGCTAAGCAGGCTTGACCCTGGGTAGTGCTTGGATGGGAGACCACCTGGTCCTGTAAGCTTTTCAGTTTTATTCCTCATATAGTTTTTTTTTTTTGTGTTGTTTAAATAAAATAAAAATAAATCATTTTAATTGGTTAAATAGGCCTTCCTTCAACCCAGTTTCCACTTCTAGTTGTACTGGTATGAGAGTGCCAGATCAAGCCTGATTTAGAAAGCTAAGCAGGCTTGACCCTGGGTAGTGCTCGGATGGGAGACCACCTGGTCCTGTAAGCTTTTCAGTTTTATTCCTCATATTGCTTTTTTATTATTAATGAAATAAAATAAAAATAAATCATTTTAATTGGTCAAATAGGCCTTCCTTCAACCCATTTTCCGCTTCTAGTTGTACTGGTATGAGAGTGCCAAATCAAGCCTGATTTAGAAAGCTAAGCAGGCTTGACCTTGGGTAGTGCTCGGATGGGAGACCACCTGGTCCTGTAAGCTTTTCAGTTTTATTCCTCATATAGTTTTTTTTTTTTTGTGTTGTTTAAATAAAATAAAAATAAATCATTTTAATTGGTTAAATAGGCCTTCCATCAACGCAGTTTCCACTTCTAGTTGTACTGGTATGTGAGTGCCAGATCAAGCCTGATTTAGAAAGCTAAGCAGGCTTGACCCTGGGTAGCGCTTGGATGGGAGACCACCTGGTCCCGTAAGCTTTTCAGTTTTATTCCTCATATTGCTTTTTTTTTTTTAATGAAATAAAATAAAAATAAATCATTTTAATTGGTCAAATAGGCCTTCCTTCAACCCAGTTTCCACTTCTAGTTGTACTGGTATGAGAGTGCCAAATCAAGCCTGATTTAGAAAGCTAAGCAGGCTTGACCCTGGGTAGTGCTCGGATGGGAGACCACCTGGTCCTGTAAGCTTTTCAGTTTTATTCCTCATATAGTTTTTTTTTTTTGTGTTGTTTAAATAAAATAAAAATAAATCATTTTAATTGGTTAAATAGGCCTTCCTTCAACGCAGTTTCCACTTCTAGTTGTACTGGTATGTGAGTGCCAGATCAAGCCTGATTTAGAAAGCTAAGCAGGCTTGACCCTGGGTAGCGCTTGGATGGGAGACCACCTGGTCCTGTAAGCTTTTCAGTTTTATTCCTCATATTGCTTTTTTTTTTAATGAAATAAAATAAAAATAAATCATTTTAATTGGTCAAATAGGCCTTCCTTCAACCCAGTTTCCACTTCTAGTTGTACTGGTATGTGAGTGCCAGATCAAGCCTGATTTAGAAAGCTAAGCAGGCTTGACCCTGGGTAGTGCTTGGATGGGAGACCACCTGGTCCTGTAAGCTTTTCAGTTTTATTCCTCATATAGTTTTTTTTTTTTGTGTTGTTTAAATAAAATAAAAATAAATCATTTTAATTGGTTAAATAGGCCTTCCTTCAACGCAGTTTCCACTTCTAGTTGTACTGGTATGTGAGTGCCAGATCAAGCCTGATTTAGAAAGCTAAGCAGGCTTGACCCTGGGTAGCGCTTGGATGGGAGACCACCTGGTCCTGTAAGCTTTTCAGTTTTATTCCTCATATTGCTTTTTTTTTTTTAATGAAATAAAATAAAAATAAATCATTTTAATTGGTCAAATAGGCCTTCCTTCAACCCAGTTTCCACTTCTAGTTGTACTGGTATGAGAGTGCCAAATCAAGCCTGATTTAGAAAGCTAAGCAGGCTTGACCCTGGGTAGTGCTTGGATGGGAGACCACCTGGTCCTGTAAGCTTTTCAGTTTTATTCCTCATATAGTTTTTTTTTTTGTGTTGTTTAAATAAAATAAAAATAAATCATTTTAATTGGTTAAATAGGCCTTCCTTCAACGCAGTTTCCACTTCTAGTTGTACTGGTACTGTATGTGAGTGCCAGATCAAGCCTGATTTAGAAAGCTAAGCAGGCTTGACCCTGGGTAGCGCTTGGATGGGAGACCACCTGGTCCTGTAAGCTTTTCAGTTTTATTCCTCATATTGCTTTTTTTTTTTTAATGAAATAAAATAAAAATAAATCATTTTAATTGGTCAAATAGGCCTTCCTTCAACCCAGTTTCCACTTCTAGTTGTACTGGTATGAGAGTGCCAGATCAAGCCTGATTTAGAAAGCTAAGCAGGCTTGACCCTGGGTAGTGCTTGGATGGGAGACCACCTGGTCCTGTAAGCTTTTCAGTTTTATTCCTCATATAGTTTTTTTTTTTTTTTTTTTTTTTTTTTTTTTTTTTTTTTTGTGGTTTAAATAAAATAAAAATAAATCATTTTAATTGGTCAAATAGGCCTTCCTTCAACCCAGTTTCCACTTCTAGTTGTACTGGTATGAGAGTGCCAAATCAAGCCTGATTTAGAAAGCTAAACAGGCTTGACCCTGGGTAGTGCTCGGATGGGAGACCACCTGGTCCTGTAAGCTTTTCAGTTTTATTCCTCATATAGTTTTTTTTTTTTTGTGTTGTTTAAATAAAATAAAAATAAATCATTTTAATTGGTCAAATAGGCCTTCCTTCAACGCAGTTTCCACTTCTAGTTGTACTGGTATGTGAGTGCCAGATCAAGCCTGATTTAGAAAGCTAAGCAGGCTTGACCCCGGGTAGCGCTTGGATGGGAGACCACCTGGTCCTGTAAGCTTTTCAGTTTTATTCCTCATATAGTCTTTTTTTTTTTTTTTTTAAATAAAATAAAAATAAATCATTTTAATTGGTCAAATAGGCCTTCCTTCAACCCAGTTTCCACTTCTAGTTGTACTGGTATGTGAGTGCCAGATCAAGCCTGATGTAGAAAGCTAAGCAGGCTTGACCCTGGGTAGCGCTTGGATGGGAGACCACCTGGTCCTGTAAGCTTTTCAGTTTTATTCCTCATATAGTTTTTTTTTTTTTGTGTTGTTTAAATAAAATAAAAATAAATCATTTTAATTGGTTAAATTATCCTTCCTTCAACGCAGTTTCCACTTCTAGTTGTACTGGTATGTGAGTGCCAGATCAAGCCTGATTTAGAAAGCTAAGCAGGCTTGACCCTGGGTAGCGCTTGGATGGGAGACCACCTGGTCCTGTAAGCTTTTCAGTTTTATTCCTCATATTGCTTTTTTTTTATTAATGAAATAAAATAAAAATAAATCATTTTAATTGGTCAAATAGGCCTTCCTTCAACCCAGTTTCCACTTCTAGTTGTACTGGTGTGAGAGTGCCAGATCAAGCCTGATTTAGAAAGCTAAGCAGGCTTGACCCTGGGTAGTGCTTGGATGGGAGACCACCTGGTCCTGTAAGCTTTTCAGTTTTATTCCTCATATAGTTTTTTTTTTTTGTGTTGTTTAAATAAAATAAAAATAAATCATTTTAATTGGTTAAATAGGCCTTCCTTCAACCCAGTTTCCCCTTCTAGTTGTACTGGTATGAGAGTGCCAGATCAAGCCTGATTTAGAAAGCTAAGCAGGCTTGACCCTGGGTAGTGCTCGGATGGGAGACCACCTGGTCCTGTAAGCTTTTCAGTTTTATTCCTCATATAGTTTTTTTTTTTTATTTATTTATTTTTTTTTATTATTTTTTTTTTTTTTGTGGTTTAAATAAAATAAAAATAAATCATTTTAATTGGTCAAATAGGCCTTCCTTCAACCCAGTTTCCACTTCTAGTTGTACTGGTATGAGAGTGCCAAATCAAGCCTGATTTAGAAAGCTAAGCAGGCTTGACCTTGGGTAGTGCTCGGATGGGAGACCACCTGGTCCTGTAAGCTTTTCAGTTTTATTCCTCATATAGTTTTTTTTTTTGTGTTGTTTAAATAAAATAAAAATAAATCATTTTAATTGGTCAAATAGGCCTTCCTTCAACCCAGTTTCCACTTCTAGTTGTACTGGTATGTGAGTGCCAGATCAAGCCTGATTTAGAAAGCTAAGCAGGCTTGACCCTGGGTAGTGCTTGGATGGGAGACCACCTGGTCCTGTAAGCTTTTCAGTTTTATTCCTCATATAGTTTTTTTTTTTTTAGTTATTTATTTTTTTTATTATTTTTTTTTTTTTTGTGGTTTAAATAAAATAAAAATAAATCATTTTAATTGGTCAAATAGGCCTTCCTTCAACCCAGTTTCCACTTCTAGTTGTACTGGTATGAGAGTGCCAGATCAAGCCTGATTTAGAAAGCTAAGCAGGCTTGCCCCTGGGTAGTGCTTGGATGGGAGACCACCTGGTCCTGTAAGCTTTTCAGTTTTATTCCTCATATAGTTTTTTTTTTTTGTGTTGTTTAAATAAAATAAAAATAAATCATTTTAATTGGTTAAATAGGCCTTCCTTCAACCCAGTTTCCACTTCTAGTTGTACTGGTATGAGAGTGCCAGATCAAGCCTGATTTAGAAAGCTAAGCAGGCTTGACCCTGGGTAGTGCTCGGATGGGAGACCACCTGGTCCTGTAAGCTTTTCAGTTTTATTCCTCATATAGTTTTTTTTTATTTATTTATTTATTTTTTTTTATTTTTTTTTTTTTTTTTGTGGTTTAAATAAAATAAAAATAAATCATTTTAATTGGTTAAATATGCCTTCCATCAACGCAGTTTCCACTTCTAGTTGTACTGGTATGTGAGTGCCAGATCAAGCCTGATTTAGAAAGCTAAGCAGGCTTGACCCTGGGTAGCGCTTGGATGGGAGACCACCTGGTCCCGTAAGCTTTTCAGTTTTATTCCTCATATTGCTTTTTTTTTTTTAATGAAATAAAATAAAAATAAATCATTTTAATTGGTCAAATAGGCCTTCCTTCAACCCAGTTTCCACTTCTAGTTGTACTGGTATGTGAGTGCCAGATCAAGCCTGATTTAGAAAGCTAAGCAGGCTTGACCCTGGGTAGTGCTTGGATGGGAGACCACCTGGTCCTGTAAGCTTTTCAGTTTTATTCCTCATATAGTTTTTTATTTTTTAGTTATTTATTTTTTTTTATTATTTTTTTTTTTTGTGGTTTAAATAAAATAAAAATAAATCATTTTAACTGGTCAAATAGGCCTTCCTTCAACCCAGTTTCCACTTCTAGTTGTACTGGTATGAGAGTGCCAAATCAAGCCTTATTTAGAAAGCTAAGCAGGCTTGACCCTGGGTAGTGCTCGGATGGGAGACCACCTGGTCCTGTAAGCTTTTCAGTTTTATTCCTCATATAGTTTTTTTTTTTTGTGTTGTTTAAATAAAATAAAAATAAATCATTTTAATTGGTTAAATAGGCCTTCCTTCAACGCAGTTTCCACTTCTAGTTGTACTGGTATGTGAGTGCCAGATCAAGCCTGATTTAGAAAGCTAAGCAGGCTTGACCCTGGGTAGTGCTTCGATGGGAGACCACCTGGTCCTGTAAGCTTTTCAGTTTTATTCCTCAAATAGTTTTTTTTTTTTTATTTATTTATTTTTTTTTATTATTTTTTTTTTTTTTGTGGTTTAAATAAAATAAAAATAAATCATTTTAATTGGTCAAATAGGCCTTCCTTCAACCCAGTTTCCACTTCTAGTTGTACTGGTATGAGAGTGCCAAATCAAGCCTGATTTAGAAAGCTAAGCAGGCTTGACCTTGGGTAGTGCTCGGATGGGAGACCACCTGGTCCTGTAAGCTTTTCAGTTTTATTCCTCATATAGTTTTTTTTTTTTTGTGTTGTTTAAATAAAATAAAAATAAATCATTTTAATTGGTTAAATAGGCCTTCCATCAACGCAGTTTCCACTTCTAGTTGTACTGGTATGTGAGTGCCAGATCAAGCCTGATTTAGAAAGCTAAGCAGGCTTGACCCTGGGTAGCGCTTGGATGGGAGACCACCTGGTCCTGTAAGCTTTTCAGTTTTATTCCTCATATTGCTTTTTTTTTTTAATGAAATAAAATAAAAATAAATCATTTTAATTGGTCAAATAGGCCTTCCTTCAACCCAGTTTCCACTTCTAGTTGTACTGGTATGTGAGTGCCAGATCAAGCCTGATTTAGAAAGCTAAGCAGGCTTGACCCTGGGTAGTGCTTGGATGGGAGACCACCTGGTCCTGTAAGCTTTTCAGTTTTATTCCTCATATAGTTTTTTTTTTTTGTGTTGTTTAAATAAAATAAAAATAAATCATTTTAATTGGTTAAATAGGCCTTCCTTCAACCCAGTTTCCACTTCTAGTTGTACTGGTATGAGAGTGCCAGATCAAGCCTGATTTAGAAAGCTAAGCAGGCTTGACCCTGGGTAGTGCTCGGATGGGAGACCACCTGGTCCTGTAAGCTTTTCAGTTTTATTCCTCATATTGCTTTTTTATTATTAATGAAATAAAATAAAAATAAATCATTTTAATTGGTCAAATAGGCCTTACTTCAACCCAGTTTCCACTTCTAGTTGTACTGGTATGTGAGTGCCAGATCAAGCCTGATTTAGAAAGCTAAGCAGGCTTGACCCTGGGTAGCGCTTGGATGGGAGACCACCTGGTCCTGTAAGCTTTTCAGTTTTATTCCTCATATTGCTTTTTTTTTTTAATGAAATAAAATAAAAATAAATCATTTTAATTGGTCAAATAGGCCTTCCTTCAACCCAGTTTCCACTTCTAGTTGTACTGGTATGTGAGTGCCAGATCAAGCCTGATTTAGAAAGCTAAGCAGACTTGACCCTGGGTAGTGCTTGGATGGGAGACCACCTGGTCCTGTAAGCTTTTCAGTTTTATTCCTCATATAGTTTTTTTTTTTTGTGTTGTTTAAATAAAATAAAAATAAATCATTTTAATTGGTTAAATAGGCCTTCCTTCAACCCAGTTTCCACTTCTAGTTGTACTGGTATGAGAGTGCCAGATCAAGCCTGATTTAGAAAGCTAAGCAGGCTTGACCCTGGGTAGTGCTCGGATGGGAGACCACCTGGTCCTGTAAGCTTTTCAGTTTTATTCCTCATATTGCTTTTTTATTATTAATGAAATAAAATAAAAATAAATCATTTTAATTGGTCAAATAGGCCTTCCTTCAACCCAGTTTCCACTTCTAGTTGTACTGGTATGAGAGTGCCAGATCAAGCCTGATTTAGAAAGCTAAGCAGGCTTGACCCTGGGTAGTGCTTGGATGGGAGACCACCTGGTCCTGTAAGCTTTTCAGTTTTATTCCTCATATAGTTTTTTTTTTTTGTGTTGTTTAAATAAAATAAAAATAAATCATTTTAATTGGTCAAATAGGCCTTCCTTCAACCCAGTTTCCACTTCTAGTTGTACTGGTATGAGAGTGCCAGATCAAGCCTGATTTAGAAAGCTAAGCAGGCTTGACCTTGGGTAGTGCTCGGATGGGAGACCACCTGGTCCTGTAAGCTTTTCAGTTTTATTCCTCATATAGTTTTTATTTTTTTTGTGTTGTTTAAATAAAAATAAAAATAAATCATTTTAATTGGTTAAATAGGCCTTCCATCAACGCAGTTTCCACTTCTAGTTGTACTGGTATGTGAGTGCCAGATCAAGCCTGATTTAGAAAGCTAAGTAGGCTTGACCCTGGGTAGCGCTTGGATGGGAGACCACCTGGTCCTGTAAGCTTTTCAGTTTTATTCCTCATATTGCTTTTTTTTTTTTAATGAAATAAAATAAAAATAAATCATTTTAATTGGTCAAATAGGCCTTCCTTCAACCCAGTTTCCACTTCTAGTTGTACTGGTATGAGAGTGCCAGATCAAGCCTGATTTAGAAAGCTAAGCAGGCTTGACCCTGGGTAGTGCTTGGATGGGAGACCACCTGGTCCTGTAAGCTTTTCAGTTTTATTCCTCATATAGTTTTTTTTTTTTTGTGTTGTTTAAATAAAATAAAAATAAATCATTTTAATTGGTCAAATAGGCCTTCCTTCAACCCAGTTTCCACTTCTAGTTGTACTGGTATGTGAGTGCCAGATCAAGCCTGATTTAGAAAGCTAAGCAGGCTTGACCCTGGGTAGTGCTTGGATGGGAGACCACCTGGTCCTGTAAGCTTTTCAGTTTTATTCCTCATATAGTTTTTTTTTTTTTAGTTATTTATTTTTTTTTATTATTATTTTTTTTATTGTGGTTTAAATAAAATAAAAATAAATCATTTTAATTGGTCAAATAGGCCTTCCTTCAACCCAGTTTCCACTTCTAGTTGTACTGGTATGAGAGTGCCAGATCAAGCCTGATTTAGAAAGCTAAGCAGGCTTGCCCCTGGGTAGTGCTTGGATGGGAGACCACCTGGTCCTGTAAGCTTTTCAGTTTTATTCCTCATATAGTTTTTTTTTTTTTGTGTTGTTTAAATAAAATAAAAATAAATCATTTTAGTTGGTTAAATAGGCCTTCCTTCAACCCAGTTTCCACTTCTAGTTGTACTGGTATGAGAGTGCCAGATCAAGCCTGATTTAGAAAGCTAAGCAGGCTTGACCCTGGGTAGTGCTCGGATGGGAGACCACCTGGTCCTGTAAGCTTTTCAGTTTTATTCCTCATATAGTTTTTTTTTTTTGTGTTGTTTAAATAAAATAAAAATAAATCATTTTAATTGGTTAAATAGGCCTTCCTTCAACGCAGTTTCCACTTCTAGTTGTACTGGTATGTGAGTGCCAGATCAAGCCTGATTTAGAAAGCTAAGCAGGCTTGACCCTGGGTAGTGCTTGGATGGGAGACCGCCTGGTCCTGTAAGCTTTTCAGTTTTATTCCTCATATAGTTTTTTTTTTTTGTGTTGTTTAAATAAAATAAAAATAAATCATTTTAATTGGTTAAATAGGCCTTCCTTCAACGCAGTTTCTACTTCTAGTTGTACTGGTATGTGAGTGCCAGATCAAGCCTGATTTAGAAAGCTAAGCAGGCTTGACCCTGGGTAGCGCTTGGATGGGAGACCACCTGGTCCTGTAAGCTTTTCAGTTTTATTCCTCATATTGCTTTTTTTTTTTTTTATGAAATAAAATAAAAATAAATCATTTTAATTGGTCAAATAGGCCTTCCTTCAACCCAGTTTCCACTTCTAGTTGTACTGGTATGTGAGTGCCAGATCAAGCCTGATTTAGAAAGCTAAGCAGGCTTGACCCTGGGTAGTGCTTGGATGGGAGACCACCTGGTCCTGTAAGCTTTTCAGTTTTATTCCTCATATAGTTTTTTTTTTTTTATTTATTTATTTTTTTTTATTTATTTTTTTTTTTTTTGTGGTTTAAATAAAATAAAAATAAATCATTTTAATTGGTCAAATAGGCCTTCCTTCAACCCATTTTCCGCTTCTAGTTGTACTGGTATGAGAGTGCCAAATCAAGCCTGATTTAGAAAGCTAAGCAGGCTTGACCTTGGGTAGTGCTCGGATGGGAGACCACCTGGTCCTGTAAGCTTTTCAGTTTTATTCCTCATATAGTTTTTTTTTTTTTGTGTTGTTTAAATAAAATAAAAATAAATCATTTTAATTGGTTAAATAGGCCTTCCATCAACGCAGTTTCCACTTCTAGTTGTACTGGTATGTGAGTGCCAGATCAAGCCTGATTTAGAAAGCTAAGCAGGCTTGACCCTGGGTAGCGCTTGGATGGGAGACCACCTGGTCCCGTAAGCTTTTCAGTTTTATTCCTCATATTGCTTTTTTTTTTTTAATGAAATAAAATAAAAATAAATCATTTTAATTGGTCAAATAGGCCTTCCTTCAACCCAGTTTCCACTTCTAGTTGTACTGGTATGTGAGTGCCAGATCAAGCCTGATTTAGAAAGCTAAGCAGGCTTGACCCTGGGTAGTGCTTGGATGGGAGACCACCTGGTCCTGTAAGCTTTTCAGTTTTATTCCTCATATAGTTTTTTTTTTTTGTGTTGTTTAAATAAAATAAAAATAAATCATTTTAATTGGTTAAATAGGCCTTCCTTCAACCCAGTTTCCACTTCTAGTTGTACTGGTATGAGAGTGCCAGATCAAGCCTGATTTAGAAAGCTAAGCAGGCTTGACCCTGGGTAGTGCTCGGATGGGAGACCACCTGGTCCTGTAAGCTTTTCAGTTTTATTCCTTATATTGCTTTTTTTTTTTTAATGAAATAAAATAAAAATAAATCATTTTAATTGGTCAAATAGGCCTTCCTTCAACCCAGTTTCCGCTTCTAGTTGTACTGGTATGAGAGTGCCAGATCAAGCCTGATTTAGAAAGCTAAGCAGGCTTGACCCTGGGTAGTGCTTGGATGGGAGACCACCTGGTCCTGTAAGCTTTTCAGTTTTATTCCTCATATAGTTTTTTTTTTTTGTGTTGTTTAAATAAAATAAAAATAAATCATTTTAATTGGTTAAATAGGCCTTCCTTCAACCCAGTTTCCACTTCTAGTTGTACTGGTATGAGAGTGCCAGATCAAGCCTGATTTAGAAAGCTAAGCAGGCTTGACCCTGGGTAGTGCTCGGATGGGAGACCACCTGGTCCTGTAAGCTTTTTCAGTTTTATTCCTCATATAGTTTTTTTTTTTTATTTATTTATTATTTTTTTTTTTTGTGGTTTAAATAAAATAAAAATAAATCATTTTAATTGGTCAAATAGGCCTTCCTTCAACCCAGTTTCCACTTCTAGTTGTACTGGTATGTGAGTGCCAGATCAAACCTGATTTAGAAAGCTAAGCAGGCTTGACCCTGGGTAGTGCTTGGATGGGAGACCACCTGGTCCTGTAAGCTTTTCAGTTTTATTCCTCATATAGTTTTTTTTTTTGTGTTGTTTAAATAAAATAAAAATAAATCATTTTAATTGGTTAAATAGGCCTTCCTTCAACCCAGTTTCCACTTCTAGTTGTACTGGTATGAGAGTGCCAGATCAAGCCTGATTTAGAAAGCTAAGCAGGCTTGACCCTGGGTAGTGCTCGGATGGGAGACCACCTGGTCCTGTAAGCTTTTTCAGTTTTATTCCTCATATAGTTTTTTTTTTTTTTTTTTTTTTTTTTTTTTTTTTTTTTTTTTTTGTGGTTTAAATAAAATAAAAATAAATCATTTTAATTGGTCAAATAGGCCTTCCTTCAACCCAGTTTCCACTTCTAGTTGTACTGGTATGAGAGTGCCAGATCAAGCCTGATTTAGAAAGCTAAGCAGGCTTGACCCTGGGTAGTGCTCGGATGGGAGACCACCTGGTCCTGTAAGCTTTTTCAGTTTTATTCCTCATATAGTTTTTTTTTTTTATTTATTTATTATTTTTTTTTTTTGTGGTTTAAATAAAATAAAAATAAATCATTTTAATTGGTCAAATAGGCCTTCCTTCAACCCAGTTTCCACTTCTAGTTGTACTGGTATGTGAGTGCCAGATCAAACCTGATTTAGAAAGCTAAGCAGGCTTGACCCTGGGTAGTGCTTGGATGGGAGACCACCTGGTCCTGTAAGCTTTTCAGTTTTATTCCTCATATAGTTTTTTTTTTTGTGTTGTTTAAATAAAATAAAAATAAATCATTTTAATTGGTTAAATAGGCCTTCCTTCAACCCAGTTTCCACTTCTAGTTGTACTGGTATGAGAGTGCCAGATCAAGCCTGATTTAGAAAGCTAAGCAGGCTTGACCCTGGGTAGTGCTCGGATGGGAGACCACCTGGTCCTGTAAGCTTTTTCAGTTTTATTCCACATATATTTTTTTTTTTTTTTTTTTTTTTTTTTTTTTTTTTTTTTGTGGTTTAAATAAAATAAAAATAAATCATTTTAATTGGTCAAATAGGCCTTCCTTCAACCCAGTTTCCACTTCTAGTTGTACTGGTATGAGAGTGCCAAATCAAGCCTGATTTAGAAAGCTAAGCAGGCTTGACCTTGGGTAGTGCTCGGATGGGAGACCACCTGGTCCTGTAAGCTTTTCAGTTTTATTCCTCATATAGTTTTTTTTTTTTTGTGTTGTTTAAGTAAAATAAAAATAAATCATTTTAATTGGTTAAATAGGCCTTCCATCAACGCAGTTTCCACTTCTAGTTGTACTGGTATGTGAGTGCCAGATCAAGCCTGATTTAGAAAGCTAAGCAGGCTTGACCCTGGGTAGCGCTTGGATGGGAGACCACCTGGTCCTGTAAGCTTTTCAGTTTTATTCCTCATATTGCTTTTTTTTTTTTAATGAAATAAAATAAAAATAAATCATTTTAATTGGTCAAATAGGCCTTCCTTCAACCCAGTTTCCACTTCTAGTTGTACTGGTATGTGAGTGCCAGATCAAGCCTGATTTAGAAAGCTAAGCAGGCTTGACCCTGGGTAGTGCTTGGATGGGAGACCACCTGGTCCTGTAAGCCTTTCAGTTTTATTCCTCATATAGTTTTTTTTTTTTGTGTTGTTTAAATAAAAATAAAAATAAATCATTTTATTTGGTTAAATAGGCCTTCCTTCAACGCAGTTTCCGCTTCTAGTTGTACTGGTATGTGAGTGCCAGATCAAGCCTGATTTAGAAAGCTAAGCAGGCTTGACCCTGGGTAGCGCTTGGATGGGAGACCACCTGGTCCTGTAAGCTTTTCAGTTTTATTCCTCATATTGCTTTTTTTTTTTTGTGTTGTTTAAATAAAATAAAAATAAATCATTTTAATTGGTTAAATAGGCCTTCCTTCAACCCAGTTTCCACTTCTAGTTGTACTGGTATGAGAGTGCCAGATCAAGCCTGATTTAGAAAGCTAAGCAGGCTTGACCCTGGGTAGTGCTCGGATGGGAGACCACCTGGTCCTGTAAGCTTTTTCAGTTTTATTCCTCATATAGTTTTTTTTTTTTTTTTTTTTTTTTTTTTTTTTTTTTTTTTTTTTTTTTTTGTGGTTTAAATAAAATAAAAATAAATCATTTTAATTGGTCAAATAGGCCTTCCTTCAACCCAGTTTCCACTTCTAGTTGTACTGGTATGAGAGTGCCAAATCAAGCCTGATTTAGAAAGCTAAGCAGGCTTGACCCTGGGTAGTGCTCGGATGGGAGACCACCTGGTCCTGTAAGCTTTTCAGTTTTATTCCTCATATAGTTGTTTTTTTTTTTTTTGTGGTTTAAATAAAATAAAAATAAATCATTTTAATTGGTCAAATAGGCCTTCCTTCAACCCAGTTTCCACTTCTAGTTGTACTGGTATGAGAGTGCCAAATCAAGCCTGATTTAGAAAGCTAAGCAGGCTTGACCTTGGGTAGTGCTCGGATGGGAGACCACCTGGTCCTGTAAGCTTTTCAGTTTTATTCCTCATATAGTTTTTTTTTTTTTGTGTTGTTTAAATAAAATAAAAATAAATCATTTTAATTGGTTAAATAGGCCTTCCATCAACGCAGTTTCCACTTCTAGTTGTACTGGTATGTGAGTGCCAGATCAAGCCTGATTTAGAAAGCTAAGCAGGCTTGACCCTGGGTAGCGCTTGGATGGGAGACCACCTGGTCCTGTAAGCTTTTCAGTTTTATTCCTCATATTGCTTTTTTTTTTTTAATGAAATAAAAATAAAAATAAATCATTTTAATTGGTCAAATAGGCCTTCCTTCAACCCAGTTTCCACTTCTAGTTGTACTGGTATGTGAGTGCCAGATCAAGCCTGATTTAGAAAGCTAAGCAGGCTTGACCCTGGGTAGTGCTTGGATGGGAGACCACCTGGTCCTGTAACCTTTTCAGTTTTATTCCTCATATAGTTTTTTTTTTTTTGTGTTGTTTAAATAAAAACAGGTTTTTTTTTTTTTTTTTTTTTTGTGGTTTAAAATAAAATAAAAATAAATCATTTTAATTGGGCAAATAGGCCTTCCTTCAACCCAGTTTCGACTTCTAGTTGTACTGGTATGAGAGTGCCAGATCAAGCCTGATTTAGAAAGCTAAGCAGGCTTGACCCTGGGTAGTGCTCGGATGGGAGACCACCTGGCCCTGTAAGCTTTTCAGTTTTATTCCTCATATAGTTTTTTTTTTTTTGTGTTGTTTAAATAAAATAAAAATAAATCATTTTAATTGGTTAAATAGGCCTTCCATCAACGCAGTTTCCACTTCTAGTTGTACTGGTATGTGAGTGCCAGATCAAGCCTGATTTAGAAAGCTAAGCAGGCTTGACCCTGGGTAGCGCTTGGATGGGAGACCACCTGGTCCTGTAAGCTTTTCAGTTTTATTCCTCATATTGCTTTTTTTTTTTTAATGAAATAAAAATAAAAATAAATCATTTTAATTGGTCAAATAGGCCTTCCTTCAACCCAGTTTCCACTTCTAGTTGTACTGGTATGTGAGTGCCAGATCAAGCCTGATTTAGAAAGCTAAGCAGGCTTGACCCTGGGTAGTGCTTGGATGGGAGACCACCTGGTCCTGTAACCTTTTCAGTTTTATTCCTCATATAGTTTTTTTTTTTTTTGTGTTGTTTAAATAAAAACAGGTTTTTTTTTTTTTTTTTTTTTTGTGGTTTAAAATAAAATAAAAATAAATCATTTTAATTGGGCAAATAGGCCTTCCTTCAACCCAGTTTCGACTTCTAGTTGTACTGGTATGAGAGTGCCAGATCAAGCCTGATTTAGAAAGCTAAGCAGGCTTGACCCTGGGTAGTGCTCGGATGGGAGACCACCTGGTCCTGTAAGCTTTTCAGTTTTATTCCTCATATAGTTTTTTTTTTTTTGTGTTGTTTAAATAAAATAAAAATAAATCATTTTAATTGGTTAAATAGGCCTTCCATCAACGCAGTTTCCACTTCTAGTTGTACTGGTATGTGAGTGCCAGATCAAGCCTGATTTAGAAAGCTAAGCAGGCTTGACCCTGGGTAGCGCTTGGATGGGAGACCAC